>NC_056726.1:1946063051-1946081631 GCF_019279795.1 Protopterus annectens
CTGGGAGTTTCCACCCAGGTTTCTAACATAGCTAAAGAAGGTTTTATGATTGTCTTTTGTGTCATAAGCGATTTTTCTCTCAAAGTTGGCCTTGGATGATTTTATGAGTGATCGCAGTTTTTTGCTAGTATTGATCAGAGATGCCTTCCCATTTAGGGATTTTGCTCTGTCATGTAGTAGCTTTCTCCTCTTGTTGTAGAGTTTGTTTATGGCTGGAGTCCACCAGACCGGGTGCCTGCCTTTGGTGGAAAGGGTCTTGATTTTATTAGGGATTGCTTGATCCATACATTCCTGGAGGTGCTCGTATAAGGCATTTGTACGGGTTTCAGCAGCGTGGGTTGTGGTTTCCACTGGCTCGGGGGCCTTGAAGGATACCACTCCAGTCTTAAGAAGTGTGAAGTTTGCTTTTGAGAAGTTCTTCACTGTGGTCTTTTTGCGGGGGTTGGGGGTGGGATGTGGATCTCCAGTGAGATTAATTTATGGTCTGATCTCACCAATGAGGGATATACTTCGTGTGGAGCATTTTGTCCCCATGTTTGTGATGATCAGGTCTAGTATATTTTCTCCTCTTGTGGGAATGGTGACTAGTTGTTCCATAGCATTTGAGTTTATGAACTCAAGGAACCTTTGGGCTAGGGTGTTGGGGCTTGAGTAATGTTCCCAGTCTATGCTTGGGTAGTTGAAGTCACCCAATATGATGGTGTTTGGAGAGACATTCATACTCTCCAGTGTCTTCAGGAAGGCTGTGTGGGTTTCCTGAGTTTGAGAAGGTGGTCTGTAGCATGTTACAAACTGTAGGGCAGTTTTACCTACGGTTAATTGCACCTGGATGGTCTCCGATGCTTCGTGCGTTGCCACTAACCTGGAGGTGTGGGTATCCTTTATGAATATGGATACACCCCCTCCTTTTGTGGTTCGGTCCGGATTTTGGGGCCGGAACGCATGATATGAGGTATAACCGGATAGTGCTGGGGTGCTCTCAGGAGCCTTGAACCAGGTTTCAGTCACAGCACAGACATCAATGTTCTCCATACTGAGGAGGGCTTCGAGGGCGTGCATCTTGAGGTTTAGACTTCTGGCATTGAGCAGTATTACCCTTAGCTTTTCTCCATTTTTGTTTTCTAGGGCGGTAGGTTTATCATTTGAGCCTTGCCTAAAAAAGGCACTATGGGGGTGGCAAGAGCCTTTGCCAATATCCGGAAGCCCAGGGGTGACGGGTGCAAGCCGTCCCTTGTGAAGCAGCGTGGCTTGTCAAGCATGTCATCCCAGGCAGACAGACATTGGATCCCCTTAGAATGACACCAGTAATTAAGCCAATTATTAAAGCTGATCATTTTGTCTCTGTATTGTGGCATCATTCTTGGTGAGGGTATGATACTGCTCAGAGTCAGGGTCATACCGGCCTGGGCTACATAATCTGAGAGCTCCTCTATGTCTCTTTTCATGTAGTCCAGGGAGGTACGTCTCAGGTCGTTCACACCGGCATGGATAATGACTGAGTCATACTTGTACTTGCTGTGGAGTGACCTGAGTGCTTGTGTTATGTGGTGGATTCTAGCGCCTGACAGGCAGCTTACTGTGATCTTTTCCTTGTTCAGTCTGGTGAGTGGGACGTCAGTGTCTCTGACTATGGAGTCACCTATAACAAGTGTGTCTGGCATTGTGTTTGGCCTTAAGGGCTGTGACTGTTTAGCACACTGACTTTGAGAACTATGTGTTGCATGTCTTATGTCTTGAGGTGGCAGTTGCTTGGGTGTCTGCTTTGGAGGCCTCTGTAGTTTTGGTAGATTTTTGATCAGTGCCTCCGAGTATGTCTTTGTGTGTTTATGTGTTTGTTTTGCAGTTGTTATAGTTCTATGTGAAACTGGGTTTGTGGTGTGCGTGGTTTCCTTCTCCTCCTGTCTGGTCTTGCCAGTCCTGAGTTGAGAGAGCTCAGCCTCCAGTTTGGCTATATAGTTGCATCTCTCACATGTATTTGTGTTTTGTGGGAGAAGGAGTGGGTTGTCTGTGTACATGAGGCAATTGTAACATTGCCTCAAGATGCCCAGATTCACCAGCTGAACAGGAGAGGACGCTAGCAACTGACCCTTCGACATGCTAGAAAAAGTGAAGAAGTTTGCTGTGTAACTGAGTCAGAAGGGACCTATAGGGAAATGGGTACTCAAGGGATTCTAGGCTAATGTAGTACTTTGTTTAGTATACAAGTACTTTACCTATATAAAAATGCTTTAGGAGCAAGTGCTGAGCTATTGAGATAGAGAATAGACTGTTTAGATTGCAAGTAGAGAAGTTCTAAGGGAAAAATTGAAGAGCAGACTTTACGGAGCCAGAAATAGTTTAACCTTGTTTAACCGGCGCTGCCCGATGGTGCTCTATGGGCAACTCGCTAAATCACGCAAAAGCGCTAAACGGGCTTTATAGCAGGGGGTTGAAAAGAGCTAGGAATTGACCCAAAATGGCCAATAGACTACAAGTTTGTGGCTGGAACCACTGCTCTAGGGACAAATAGGCTGCTCAGTGCTCCCCACTCCCACTGGTGAACAAAGAAGCTTCCCTTTATCCAAATAAGGATATTGAATAGCACAGGAACCAAGCCAAAGCCCAGAGATCAGCAAACTCTGAAGACTGGACTATTCTAGTTCAGTAAGGCGGGAAAAGGCGATTTTTTTTTTTTGCAGAAAACAGAGGAAAAACAGACAGTAAATGCTATAAATGCTTTTGAACGGCTAGCGCACTTGAGTGTGTTAGCCTACAGGTAAAATTAAGCAACAAATAACTTTTTTATAAGTGCAAAACAGTTAATCAACACAAAAACAGTTTAAATAGAATGCAGAGCTGTATAAACAGGCGAAAATGCAGTCGCTAAGCAGTAAATAATCAAAAAGCCAGAAAAACATACTTAAAATCAGGAAAAAGTCACTCTTTTGCTCTCTGCTGCTTGTAGAACTCTGCAGGACACCACGAGGAGCTGTGCTGAGTTGAATACAAGAGAAAAAGCGCGCTAAAGCGGGCTTTATTACAGGGGGCTGAAAAGAGCTAGGAATTTACCCAAAATGGCCAATAGACTACAAGTTTCTGGCTGGAACCACTCCTCTAGGGACAAACAGGCCGCTCAGTGCTCCCCACTCCCACTGGTGAACAAAGACGCTTCCTTTTATCCAAATAAGGATATGGAATAGCACAGGAACCAAGACAAAGCCCAGAGGTCAGCAAACTCTGAAGACTGGACTATTCTAGTTCAGTAAGGCGGGAAAACAAGATTTTTTTTTTTTTTTTTTCTTTTTTGCAGAAAACAGAGGAAAAACAGACTATAAATGCTTTTAAGCGGCTAGCGCATTTGAGTGTGTTAGCCTACAGGTAAAATTAAGCAACAACTAACTTTTTAAAAGTGCAAAACAGTTAATCAACAAAAAACAGTTTAAATAGAATGCAGAGCTGAATAAACAGGCTAAAATGCAGTCGCTAAGCAGTAAATAATCAAAAAGCCAGAAAAAAATACTTAAATCAGTTATAGCAAATACAGTTTATAGCAAATACAGTTATAACAAATGCTCTGAAATATACTGTATATTTCCAAAATGTTTGAGAAGGACAGTCAGAACACAAGAAGGTTCAGGCGAAAGAGAAAAAAAAAAAGTTTTGTTTTACTTTTTGAAAGGGAAAAAGGAGGAACAGAAGGCCTTATCAAATGTTCTCTCTGTATTAAGCAGAATGAGCTAATGACACTAGACTGGGAGGTGTGTCACAGTAGGGGCGGGCAACTGCAAAGCCACCAAGTAAAATAGCCTACAAGACAGCAAGCACTACAGAGACAAATGAAAGTTTTTAAACAGATAAGGATTTGTGAAGATACTGAATAGACAAAGTGCTTTATATATATATATATATATATATATATATATATATATATATATATATATATATACACACACACACACACACACACACACACACACACACACACACACACACACACACACACAAGAGAATTAGAATTAGAATGAGAATTTTAAGGCAAATATTAGGCATTTATTATATTTATTCATTGTTCAAATGCACCTACAGTATAGCCAGGAGGTCGACTGTGGTCTTCCGGAGCAACGGAAGAGTTAACTATATGATATATTTTATATGCGGCCCTAAGACCATTTCTGTTCACTCAATGCGGCCCTAGCAAGCCAAAAGGTTGGACACCCGAGTCTCTCTCAAAAAAAGCAAGGCTGAAATATTAGTTTTCTGCCTTACGCCATTTATGCATTCTTTGGTAGTTTTGCTTTTTGTGAAAGCTTGCATTGTTTCTGTCTGGCATTTATTACATCATCTTCAATATCATGCAAGTAAGGAGAACGCAGAGATTTATACAATAATTGAGCAAGTGACTGATTTTAGCTAAATGGTCAGTAAAACATTTTAAAGCTTAAGTGCTGACTGCAGTTAGTGTTTTTCTGTGTGCTACCAGTCATAGGTGGCAAACTTCACACCTGCCCTACAAAATTTATCTTGGAACTGTAGTTGTGAGTCAGAACAAAAGCACTGAATGAATTAATCTTTCAAGCCAAGCATTCGGCTAATCCTTTAAATAATTTGTAAAGAATGGCCACTAACATATTAAAGCATGTTATTGCAAACAGAAGGTGGCACTTGCATATGAAGTTGAAAAAAAAAAAAAAAAAAGAGGGAGAAACTGCATTACTATTACTGCTGTCCCAGTAAATCATTTGATTGATACTACCACAGAAATCATTTGATTGATACTACCACAGTTATTACTCTTCCCACCTTAATAAACTTGTATCCTCACTCCATAAAGTTGTATTGAGGAAACAAAAAGGCCCTATTAGGCTCTACCAAAGTATGAATGCTCAGAAAAATATAGTGTACAGTATAATGCAGAAACAATGCAACAGACAGGTAAAACTTAAGTTATCTACTTTCACAACTAACTTCTCTAATGCACACTGCAGTGTTTAGGATAAACCTTTTTTTTTTTTTCCTTCTTACCTTTAAGCATCCCTGTGACTAGCACTTGCTTTAAAACCTGCTGGAAAGCACTAGGAAGTCTTAAACTGATACAAGCACTCAACTCTCCTTGTTAATAAGGAGAAAATAATCGTAGGCTCTAAACAGTCTATAATTGCAAAGTACCTTGTTAAGGTAAGGGAAAACAGCTCTTGTACTTTACAAAAAAAAAAAAAAAAAGCACCAAACCAGGCATGTCCAAGGGTCAGCTTCCAGTGATTTCTCCTGTCCACCTGGTGAATCTGGGCATACTGGGACAATGCAGCAATTGCCTCATGTACACAGACAACCCTCACCTCCTACCACCCAACACTACAACCTGCGAGAGATGCACTTGCATAGCCAAACTGGAAGCAAAGCTCTCTCCACCCAAAATTGTGCTAGACAGTCAAGAGGAGAAGGTTAACACCCGCACTACATCTCAAGCAACACATAGTCCTTCTAAACCCACACCACCAACACCCACACATAGCAACACTAAACCCACATATGTGGAGGCCTTTAACATTAACCTGTCCAATCAACAAGGACCTCCGAAGCTGAAATGCAAACAAACACTAATCACAAAAGTGTCACATAGCTCACAACACCAGTGTGCCACCCAGCAACGGACCCCAAGGCAAGACAAAGTAAAGTACCCAATGCTTTAGTCATAGGTGACTCTATAGTCAGGCACACTAATGTCCCACTCACCAGGCTGAACAAGGAGAAAATTGCAGTCAGCTGCTTGTTGGGTGCCAGGATCTGCCACATAACACATGCACTCAAGTCACTCCACAACAAGCACAAATATGACTCTATCATTGTCCATGTTGGAGTGAATGACTTGAGATGCACCTCCTTGGCTACATGAAAAGAGACATGGAAGAGCTCTCGGATCATGTGGCCCAGGCAGGTATGACCCTAGCCTTGAGTAGCATTCTGCCTTTGCCCAGAATGATACGGCAGTATAAGGACAAAATGACTGACTTCAACAATTGGCTAAGCTTCTGGTGTCATTCAAAGGGGATGCAGTATCTGTCTGCCTGGGGCGACATGATCGACAGACCACGATGCTTTGCCAGAGATGGTCTGCACCTGTCACCCCTGGGATTCATGTTACTGGCTAAGGCTCTTGCCACCCCTATAGTGCCTTTTTTAGGCAAAGTTCAAAGGACAGAACCACCACCTTAACAGGTACAAGCATGAAAAATCTGAAGGTAATGCTACTCTGTGTTAGAAGTCTAAACCTCAAAATGCACTCTCTCAAGGCACTTGGAGAACATCAATATCTGTGCAGTAAATGAGACCTGGTTTATGGCTCCAGAGAGCACCCCTGCAATACCAGGCTACAACTCGTACCACAGTTTTTGGCCACCCAACCAGGACCGAAACACCGGTGGAGAAGTGCCCATATTCACCAAGGATATTCACAACACCAGACTAGTTGCCCAACACAGTGCATCTGAAATTCTCCAGGTGCAACTAACACTAGGAAAGACTGCAATCCAAATTGTAGCTGGCTACAGATCCCCCACCATGCCCCAAGATTCTCACTACACCTTTCTAAACATACTGGAAAATATTAAGATACAAGCAAACACCCTAATACTGGGTGATATCAACTACCCTGCCATTAACTGGAAAACTCATGTACCAACACCTTTGCCGAACAGTTCTTGGAATTCATAAATTCTTAACGCCCTGGATCATCTAATTCTTAGTCCCACCAGGGGTTCCAATATCCTAGACCTGGTCATTACCAACATGGGAAATCGATGCTCCACACCTGAGGTCACTCCCTCGTTGGTCAAGTCTAACCATAAGCTAATTACCCTTGGCATCCACATCCCACCTCCCCAGTAAGGAAATCTCCGTAAAAAAACTTCTCCAAAGCCAACTTCATGTTACTCAAGTCAGAAGTGACAAACTTCATGACACCCATGCAGACGGGAACTGAAAGTTTGACTGCTGAATCCTACACTAAGGCGCTGTTCGAGCACATCCACTTGTGCATGAATCGTGCCATCCCCAACAGAACCAAGACGCTCTCCTCCAAAAAAGGAAGCCAATTTGGTGGTCCCTTGCCATAAACAAACTTTACAACAAAAGGAAGAAACTGTTGCAGAAAAGAGGAAAATCCCAGGATGCAAAAAAAAAAAAAAAAAAACTCCCTTACCGGCCTCAGTAAGAAGCTGAGATCCCACACAAAATCCACCAAAGCTAGTTACAAAAATAAATTTGCCAAATATTCCAAAGATAACCACAAGGCATT
This sequence comes from Protopterus annectens, assembly GCF_019279795.1. Taxonomy (NCBI): domain Eukaryota; kingdom Metazoa; phylum Chordata; order Ceratodontiformes; family Protopteridae; genus Protopterus; species Protopterus annectens. Next base: position 1,946,070,325 of record NC_056726.1, read on the forward strand.
CTATAGCTATGTCAAGAATCTAAATGGCAATGCTCAGATCTGCTCTGAGCTACAATAGAATGGCATTAAATATACTGATCCCAAGGATATTGCCAATATCCTGGCAGATCGAGTCAGTGCAAACCCCCCCTCTCACCTCCTAAATGGAACATCTCAAAACCGAAAGATTGTCAAATTACGGTAATAATGGCCACACAGGTAAAAAAGCACTCTCCAAAGCTAAGAATACAGCATCCATGGGACCAGACAACATCCCAGGATGTGTACTACATGAACTACAAAATGAACTGGCACCTCACCTAAGTGTCATATTTAACCATAGTCTCACCTCAGGCTTTGTGCCCACTAAGTGGCGCACAGCTACAGTTATACCACTCCACAAGAGGGGAATCCACCTTGGATCCCGGGAGCTACCGCCCCATCAGTCTGATGATCCTGATCTGCAAGGCCATGGAACGTATTATCATGGAACTTATAAAGAAAGACATTGGCATCCTTCAAACACTGGACCCCATGCAGTTTGGGTTCGTGAAGGGCCAATCGTGTCTCCTGAACCTGATTGACTTCTTCGAATCAGTCTCCAGAGCCGCAGACAAGGGTAAGGTGGTCCACACAGCCTATCTGGACCTTGCTAAGGCCTTCGACACCATCCCCCACTCTGGAGTCCTTACTAAGCTGGGCATTAATCCCTGTGTCACTCGATGGGTTGCCAACTAGCTTACTGACAGAACCCACACTGTAAAAGTAGCCGACTCCAAATCCAGCTCCAGACAAGTGACAAGTTAAGTACCTCAGGGTTTAGTCCTGGGACCGCTCTTGTTTGGCATCTACTTCTCTGAAGTACAGGCCAACACTAAGGGACTCTGGCTAACAAAGTTCGCAGATGACTGCAAACTGGGAGCCATTATTGAATTCCCAAATGATGTGGATATTCTACAAAAGGGCCTTAAAGAAACAGATGCTTGGCGCCAGAGCCATGGTCTCAAGCTCAATGCCAAGAATGTATAGTTATCCCCTTTGGGAAAAAAACATGTACCCGTGAATTATCACATAGGTGGCAGTACACTAAACACTGAAAGTGTGATAAGAGACTTAGGGACACAGATGGACAGTGGTCTCACCTTCGATAACTACATCACCACAACAGTCAAGAAATCTTTCTGTGTGGCACACCTCATCACTAAGGGCTTTACATCCAGAAAAAAAGGAGATCATTGTCCCACTGTACTCATCCCTCATCAGACCCATTACAGAATACAATGCCCCGTTTGGTATGTACCGCTCAAGACATCTGCAACAACTGGAAAGGCCGCAGCAATACCTCACTAAAAGAATCACAGGACTAAAGCAAATGCCCTATGCTGACCGTCTAAAAAAAAAAAACTCCACCTATACTCGCTTATCTTCTACTCAGAGGTGATCTCTGCTTAACATGCAAGGCCATGTCAAACCCAGAGCTGTTGGACATGCTACACTTAAAGAAATCCCATTTCCTCTGAGACATATGCTTCAGGGATCTAAACCTTGTCATCACAATAAACAAAACATGCTGGAGGGATAGGTTCCTGACCCAGAGATTCCCCAGACTCTGGAATAGGCTGCCCATACATGTCAAGCAGAGCACCTCTTTGGCCCTCTTCAAAAGGAACCTTGATGATTGGATGGGAGATCGGAAGTTCACCCCGGGGATCATGTCAGTCACCCTGCTAGACAGGGGGGCAGGGAAGTAAATACTGTGGGAAGAAATATCCAGGGAATTGTTATGGCTAGGCTTGTATAGGCTCTAGGGCCGATAGCCTAGTACCAGCCTATGAACCTAAGAAAAGATGATGGAATGGAAAATCATTTTTGCCTAGTTTTAGCTGTTGTTGTTGCTTTAAGGAATGTTTCTTTTACATGTCAGTGTATTGTTGAGAAAAAAAGTTTCATGCAGCTTTGCTGTTGTCCTTTAGTTACTGGCTCTTTTTAATGCCATTACCTCATCCTTGTAGCCTCCCTTAATATTTATCCTGAACTTGCACCCTGCATCCAGGTCTTTAAAAATTTTTGTTTCCAAGTTTTTTTTTTAAACCACACTTTCATTTATTTGGGGTTTATTTAGCTGTACACTAATCTGTTATGTTTCAAACTTCTCGATTTTCAACTCTTAACTTTCTTGACTGTAGAGTTCAAGATGGCCGCCAGATAAGAAGCATATACCTCTGCCTGCTCTAAAACTAGATATCAATCTAATCAAATTACTGTAGCTATTATATAAATAGATCAGGGAAAAAATCCAAAATATCATAAAAAGACTTCAAATTCTACTTATCTGCTCTTTTTTTTTTCCCAAGAACAAGGAATGGCTCTGATCCAATAACTTTCAAAAAACAGTGGTGATTCTGGATACATGTGCTTGGGCCTGCCAGACTGGAAATAAGCTAGCTAAACAAATAAATACAAAAACAAAAAAAAATCAAAATGGAACAAATGGAATCTCAGACTACTAAAACCAGACTTTTTTCTCATTAGCTCTCTGGAAAAGGAATCTTCTTCCAAAAGACAAAAAACAAACAAATTACATCCTGAAGCTAACAAACAAACTCCAAAAGTTAAGACTGACCAACCATTCACACTGGAAGACTTCAAGGAGGCCCTGCTTCCCCTTCAATCAGAAATACAAGCATTTTCTACAAAGCTAACATCTTTTGGAAATAATCTAGAACATGTGATGGCAAGAATGGAGCAAAATGAAGCTAAAACATTAAACAATTAAATAAAAATACAAAAATTACAACATGCAGCCTCAGAGAGAGACACCACCATTGCAGAAATGAATCAGAAAATCATTGATCTAGAAGCAAGAGCAAGATGAAATAATATACTAATCAGAGGCATTCCTGAGAAATACGAACAGTCACAGCTCCCTGGAATCGCAAAAGAAATCATTGATATAGTGCTGGACAATAAAGACCTGTCTAAAATGATAACAATCGAGAGAATACACAGGGCGCTAAGAAAAGCTCAAACTCCTGAAACTCCTAGACAAGTCTATGTCAGGATATTAAATGCCGACCACGCACAATCTATAATTGTTAATGCCAAAAGAAAGAAATCTATTTCCTGGAATGGCTACAAAATCTCAATAGCACAAGACCTGCCTCTCCAAAGACAAGCTCTATCTCCTTTCTGTAGTTACCTGCTAAACAAAAACATTAAATTTCAAATGAAATACCCGGCGACTCTTTGCTTTCAATACAAAACAGTCAGCTATTCTGTTAAATCTGTCCAAGAAGCTAAGTCATCATTTTTGAATGCGTTCAAAGAAGTACCCTCAAATACGGATCAAAGGTAACCCTCTTAGAATAATTCTTGACCATAGAAGATTGCCTGCCACACAATACCACGTTTCTAGTTGTAAATAGTTGAGACAGAGATCAGCCCAAGGAGAAACTGTACCTATCGTCTCAGAATTCCATTTTTGGGCCTGTACTACAAGCAATCACCAAATCTGCACCCTCTGACCTTGCAAATCACGTCCGGGTCATGATGCTGCGTTAGCTTCCTAAAAGCACAGCTCCAAAGGAAATAAATACAACAACCTCAAAAACCTGCCAAAATGATAAGGAAAGAATAAAGAAACACCTCCCCATCCCTCAAGCACAAATAACAACAAACTAAAAAAAAAAAAAGTATGACTGTCACGTACGAGAAATAATTTTACTCCTTTTGCCAATCTGAATGCGGTGACAAGCTGTATGTGATGACAACTTATACCTTTACAAGATCAAGATTAATCGGTTATCTATCAGTGTAGTACCTCGTGGGTTGTACTGCGCAGGTTAGGGCGTGTCCATATTGATTGGCAGGTCAGCGCACATTTGAGTGACACTGAGGGTTCCCGTTATGCCTGAATAAGTAACCTGCCAAATGTTACACAATAACCGCTAATGATATGGTCTGTTTCTCGTATATTTTGTGATTTCATGGTAAAGCACTGAAGATTAACGTCATTAAATAGACATACATTTGAGTTTCAGATGGCATTTCCTTCAGAAAAGGCATGTTAACATGCTTCTAGATTACTGTACTTTACTGGGATTTGTAGGTTGCTGACTGGTGTTGTGTAATCTACTGTTTTTCATTGTATCGTATGTGCACAGATATTTTTCACCTGCCCAAGATTTTGTAGAATGGCCACATTTTGCGTCATTTGGTAGGATCTTTGTAAAGTCTGTCTGAGGACTACAGTTAGTAAAAAGTGGTAGACATTTGAGTTTCAGAATTCATATCCTTTAAGAAATGCATACTAATCCAAAGCCTCATCCAAGAGGTTGAGATGTATGAGGTATCTCAGGTGCTTAACCAAGGCTAGAGTGGTTTCGATTTGTTAAATATACTTTTCTGTACCCTAAGCATTGTTTTGGTTGATGTAAGCTGGTGACTTTTGCAGTATAAATCTACCTCATTCATTGTAGAAAAGGCATGGCTCAAACTACTTTGCCAATTTTCGGAGACCCATGGTGGTCTGTACCAAAATTACATTTCGCGGTTATATACTTTTAGTTTCAGTACGTGTAGTCAGTCCTTATCTGTAACAGAGTAGCTGACTTATGGCACCACTTGACAGTTGTAACTACGATAAAAGAAACTACGAAAAAGACGGGGCAGGATTCACGAAGCCTCCGTGTAAGAGTTACAAGGCTTACATGGAGGCTGCAGTTAAACGGTGTGATGTCAGCATGCCATGCATATGCATGAGGGCATGCTGAATCACACCTAAGGTTAACGCGGTCCGTGTAAGACAGTAGGGGGCGTGTCCGTAGGGCGAGCCCTGCAAACGGACATGCCCCCAGATGAGTAAAAGTCCCCATAGTAAACCCCCACGACAGAGTCCGTGTAAATGTGAATAAACACAACACATGCCCCCACAGACTATGAACATAAAATGTAAAAATGAACATCTTATATTTTTTTTATAAGTTTTAAAGATGTTTGCCCGTGAGTGTGCTCGTTTGCGCAGGTGTGCCCGTCGCTTAGCCACAGTTAGCAGTAAGTGGAAAAGCATATAAGAACTAAATATGCAAAGTAAGCCAAGAAGCAATAGCGTAGCGGTAGAGATGTTGGCTGAAGAGGAGGCAGTCATGGTTCACGCCCCCACAACATCAATTTTTATTTTTAGTGAAATAAGCACAAAACAATTCCCTGACATATATGTACATGTATAAAATTATTTTTATGTAAAATGTAATGAAATGGGCCATATATTATGAAGAAATGTGTGAAAAAAAAAAGAAACAAATACCAGAAGTGCCCATAGCTGAGCTACACTCAACAAGCTGAGTATATCTGTCCGTAGGTGAGCAGTGGTTTAACAGGTGTAAAATGAGTGCCCGGGGTTGAGCAGAGTTCTAACACGCTGAAACTGTGTGCCCATAGCTGAGCTGAGCGTAATATGCGTGCTAACAGCCAAACGACGCTTAAACCAGCGTGACCCGTTTGCGCGGAGCTGCGCACCGCGCCAACAAGCTAACCAACGGGCAACGTTGAGCAAGCTGTATCAAAACTGCCTTTACACAGACACACCTCCTAGCCTGTGTAGACAGTCATAAAATATAAAAAGCAATGGCCAGGCTCGAACTCAGGATACCATGCACCATAGTCAAAGTACTGAACCACTAAGCCATGACAGTTGCTCTTAGAAATGCAGTAATAGCATATATATAGGAATGAATGGAAAGAGGAGCATGACAAAGCAGGTTTTGTGAAGCTGATACAATTCCAAAATGACCAATCACAGATAAGTGCGGAAAAACGGCATATATAAGCCCCATAGGCGGGAATACACAGCATAACCGATTGTGAAACCGACTTGCAGTCAGGATGGCAGGTGCAGGAGAGGGTAGTTGCTTCCGAGCACAGAGGTGGGGCATTGAGGAGTCAAATATATGGTTTGGCTCCTTGTCCATGATCATGAGGCCCAACTCATGCAGGGCCAGGTCCTGTGGGGAGCATATAGGGCTGAGGCGTGGGACCGGTTGGCACATGATCTCACCAGTGCCACAGGAATACCAAGGACTGGTGAACAGGTCCGTCACCACCATGCGGACCTGAAGAGACGGAAGCAGGACCAACTGAACCGTTGGATCCAGGAGGCCCGGCAAATGCTCAACGCCCTACTACTAAGTAAGTTACATGTAATTATTTATGTAAGAAATTGGATGTGTATTCCAATATTACTTCATTTATATTGCAGCTGCAGGTGTCCGTTCTGCGAACCGTCGAGCCTATGCCGATAGGCTGGTGTGGTTGCGCCACCAGGCAGGTCAGTAATTCTCTCCCTGTAACTGTAAAAAAATATAAGTATGACAGCTTGCAAAAGAGTGCAGTGTAGTCACTTATTAATAAAATGTGCAAGTAACAGTGTAAGAGAGTTTGCAAGTACTGTTTGATTACAAAAGTGTGATGCAGCCTGTAATCCAAAAATAAAAATGAAACAAGTCTGAAATAAAGATGTCCCACCTGTAATATAATAGTACATAACCTACAGCAGGCTGAAAAGTACAGCTACAGAAGCTGAGTAAAACACATGTGTGAAATATATCCCTGTTTAAATTCTGAAACATGACACAAGTGAGACTGTTGGAAAGGATTGTTATAACTAAAAGTAAAACATGTCAATAAAGCCTAGAATTAATTACCATCCTGAATTGTAAAAATAAAACAAGTGAGAGAGTGTGAGAAAGAGGTATGAATCCACCAATAAAGTAGTAATAACTCCTGAATAAAGTATACTGCAGTCAGTACAGAATGAAATGAATGTGACAGGCAGAACCAAACAGCAACATGTGTTGAAAAAAGTACTGAAGCTGGAATGTGTGTCCCAAAATCTGGATATGTTGCTCTCAGTTTGCAATATGCAGACAGTATGGTTGTACGAAATACCAAACATCCACAGTTGTCTATAGCCATATAAAGCAAATGTAGCAGGATGATGTAGCTGAACAGAGCCAGATATGAATGTGTATGAATAAATATGAAATGTATATTGATGTAGCAGTAACATTCCTATCACCAACCTGAATAAGTTGTCACATAGGAAACTGTAGTCAGACCTGTAGTGTGTATATATCTGCAGCTAGTAGAAATGTACAGCATATGTATAGGTATTTGAAGTTGTTAATATTTCTTCACCCTACCCTATAACCACAAATAATCAATTCCACGTGAAATGGGTATGTGTATTCACAATTAACACTCCTGGACAATTGTCCTGTTGGTTCATACATATCTGGATGTACGTTGATGCATGTGCCCTGTTCATACATCCAAACCTGATGGCCTGTTGTCATCACTCAACCCTGCATGTTGTTGGAATGTGTACTGTTGTTCAAATTATGCATGTGATATGCTTGCTGTTCAACGGCTTGAATTTATGGGTGTTTGGTTAATGGGAATACTAATGCATGCTGTTACAACTAATTGTGAATGGTATTGCACGTTACTAACCCAAACTGTCACTAAATAATGCAAAACATAGGACGACAGGGAAGGTGGGTTCCAGCGGACCCACCTCTCCCACCTCAGCTGGCGAGTGCACCTGGCAGTAGTGCTCAGGCTGGACCTTCCTTCGGTGGCCCTGTGCCACCTGCGGGTGGAAGCGCTGCAGGGGATGGGGCTCATCCCCCCTCTGCAAGCGTGGCCGGAGGAGAACATCCACTCACCCTCCGTAGTGTCTGGACTGTGGTGTGTAGGGAGATCCGGCATGCTGTGCTTGTGCCCCTACGCTAGCCTGAGGCACGGGTGGCACAACTCACGGGCGTGCCTGCTGCCCGGCCTACACAGCCCCCAGCACAGCCCCGTCCTGGGCAGTGAAGGCACAGTGGCAACTGCCCATGGGTGGGGATCTCAGTTCCACTGTTGCCATCTGTGGGCTCATGGGCTCGAGATATCCAAACATCCGTCCCCGTCAATTGTGTAACCCCCCCCCACGTGTCATACACCACCCCTGTATGCGTCTTGTTTGTCTTGTCTGTTAACCTCCCCTACCTACCTCTCCAGCTATACCAACTTCCTGTACCTGACATAACACTCTCACCTGGAAAAAAAAAAAAAAAAAAAGGGGGGGGGGGCACTCTGTACCCACAAAAAAATTACGCCCCATACATAGGTTCATACTAGGCTATCTGCCCTAGGGCATTTATAAGCCTAGCCAGAGTGTGTGTGGCTTTCACCACCCCTTAGGACGAGAATACTATACCCATTAGTTTGCTGTGCCTCTGTCCAGCAGTGACACAGAGATGATTACCGGGGTAAACCTACGATCTCCCATCCACTCGTCAAGATTTCTCTTGAACAGAGTCAGTGAGGGGCTCTGCCTCACATGGACTGGGATTCTGTTCCATAGTGTAGGGAGTCTCTGGGTGATGAATCTGTCCCTCCAGCACATCCTATTTATATCCGTGTTGAGGTTTAAGTCTCTTGCTCTCGTGGCTCTGGTGGATTTGGATTTTCTGAGGTGGAGCATGTCCATTAATTCGGGTTGGACATGGCCTTGTATGTCAGGCACTGATCACCTCTGTGCAGTCGGTATGAGACAGAAAAGAGCTTGAGTTTCATCTGTCGGGCATCGTATGACATATGTTTGAGCCCCTTTATCCTTTTGGTGAGGAACTTGGGGTCTTTCCAACTGCTGCAGGTGTCGGGTAAGGTAAATTCCGAATGGGGCGTTGTACTCAATCATTGGTCTGATAAGTGAACAGTACAGGGGTACAATGACCTCTCCTGATCTGGATGTGAATCCCTTCATGATCAGGTGGGCAATGTAGAAGGTCTTCCTAACCACTTTGGCAATGTGAGGGTCAAAAGAGAGGTTACTGTCAACTTGGGTCCCCAGGTCCCTGATAACTTCTTCCGTGTTTAATGGATTACCACCTATGTGGTAATTAGGGGTTACCTTGTTTTTCCCAAAGGGTATGACTATACATTTTTTGGCATTTAGCTTAAGGCCATGGCTCTGGCATCAGTTATCCATCTCTATGAGACCTCTCTGGAGGATGTCTGTGTCTGATGGAGTGTCAATTATGGTGCCCAGTTTGCAGTCATCTGCAAATTTTGCCAGCCACAATCCCCCTATGTTTGCCTGCACTTCAGAAAAATAAATGCCGAACAAGAGGGGGCCCAGGACTGAGCCCTGTGGGACACCGCTCGTGACCGGCTTAGAGTCTGACATGGCACCAGCAACTCTAACCCTGTGTTTCTGTCCTTGAGCCAGTTTGCAACCCATCTTGTGACATATGGGTTTACATCTAAGCTGGTGAGCTTTTCTATGATGCCCGAGTGGGGTATTGTGTCGAACGCTTTTGCTAGGTCAAGGTAGGCTGTGTGAACTGCCTTACCCTCATCAATGGCCTTAGTGACTGTTTCGAAAAAGTCGACCAAGTTCAAGAGGCAGGATCTGCCCTTGACAAAGCCAAATTGGGTAGGATCCAGTGTCTGTAGGTCCCCAATGTCTTTATTTATGAGTTCCATTATGATCCTCTCCATAGCTTTGCAGACAAGGCTCGCTGCTTATGGGGCGGTAATTTCCAGGGTCCATAGAAGCACCACCTTTGTGGAGTGGGACCACAGTTGCCATACGCCATTCTTTGGGTACGTATCCCATTCTTTGGGTACGTATCCTGTAGTAAGGCTAAGATTAAACAGCAGCCTTATGCGTGGGTTTAGTTCCTCATTGAGTTCGTGTAGCACACAGCCGGGGACACCGTCCGGTCCCATTGATGCTGTGTTTTTTACTTTAGAGAGAGCAGCTCTCACCTGGGCATCTGAGATGTTTGGGAGGCTAGACTCTGGTGGGATAGATATTTCTCCTTTTGGGAATTTGCACTGAACCTGTCTGCCAGTATGTTGGCAATGTCTGTGGGTTCAGTGATTTTTTTATCATTTTGGACTAATTCTGAGCATATCTGGGAGTTTCCACCCAGGTTTCTAACATAGCTAAAGAAGGCCTTATGATTGTCTTTTGTGTCATTAGCGATTTTTCTCTCAAAGTTGGCCTTGGATGATTTTATGAGTGATCGTCGTTTTTTGCTAGTATTGATCAGAGATGCCTTCCCTTTTAGGGATTTTGCTCTGTCATAGCTGCCCATTTTGCACACGTCTGCTGGACATGTAAACTGGCAATTAGAATTGGCTGTACAACAAATATTATTGTTTTCCTCACACCTCTCTCAGGGGTGGAAGGTTTCAAATTTCACACCAAATTACAAACATATGCACAGCTGTTGCTGACTAAGAAATGGGCAGCTATGGGCCTTTCCTACATCCCTCCTGCAAAACCCGAGCTTGTTTTCCTACTGTCCTACCCTCTTTGTGCCCCCTTTTTTCACCACTTTCCTATCTCCCCATTTTCTTTTCTTTAAAAGAAAATAGCGTGGGTGTGCGTGAGAGTAAGCACTTTTAAGCAGTAGTAAGCGGGAGTGCACTTATGTGCGCTTAGCTAAGCGTGAGTGCACGAAGCTAAGCGGCAGTGCGCATGCGTGACCTCCGCGCAAACCAGCACTAACCCGCTTACAACTGCTTAAAAGTGCCTTAGTCACTCTGAATGACAAGGCCTGTAGTTTTCTCAGCAGCAAAATAAAATACCACCCTCAGTCTCGAACCCAGGACCTTGGAAACACTAGCCTGCATGACTTACCACTAAGCCATGACTGCTATACAAGAACATTGTGCTGAAAGAAATATATCATAAAATAGTAGGGATCAATGTAAAGGGAATATAGCAAGTGTAGTACACAAAGCATGTCATGTATATTTACTGTCAAATCTAGTGGATTTGTAAAATAGTACTGTGTGCTGAGAAATGGTCATGCTAGTTGGTAGCTACTAGGTAATAATGTCACAGTAGCATTTGGCAAGCCACACACATACTCAGAGCAGGATAAACACTGCCATAGTTGAATAGTTAAGAGATCAGACATAGCAAATGTGACTGAGTTACAGGGATGTCCCTAATGTGAAAACAAATGTCAACTGTGCCCCACTGACACCCTGTCAAATGTACTAACAGTAGGCAGAAAGGTGTAACTACACAAGCAATGGTAACCATGACTGACTGAAGGTATGCACCACCTGCACGTCACAAATGGTGCACTAATACATGTGCTTGAACAAACCCACAGTCACAACTGCCGAATATCAGAATGTCATTGGAGTAACCCACTGCTACGTACCATTCCAAGAGGCTGATAAAAGATGCACCGGAAAGTATCTGAGGCCTGCTCAGCAGCATGATCAAATACCCTTGTAAGTGTCAAGGCCCACACCATG
>NC_056726.1:1946082131-1946142131 GCF_019279795.1 Protopterus annectens
TAGACTGTAAAGATGTACCCTAGGGGTTGTCCTCTCACTTCTAGGCTTTTTTAAGCTTAGGTGCATGTGGTTGCTCAGTGCACTGCCTGGCAGAGTGTTTTCTTAAAACCGGATGTATTCAGTTATTAATTTTGACCTTTGTATAAGCTATGCGACACTGTGCGCAGCATCATGCACTGAAATAGAGTCATTAAATTATGATTATAGGCAGGTGGAATGCATCATAGTTAGCCAATCACACATTCTGGACCTACAGCAGAGCTGTATATTGTATGCATACATGCCTACTTTCTGATTTTCCCCTAATACTCTATACCATTGGAGTACAGACTTGAGAATTTTAACTGAGATAATGCTAGGGGCTGCTGCAGGTCTGCTACGTCTGTATGTGCTACATGCTGAAGTGAGTGCTGCTGGTGCCACTGACAATAGGCCTAGGCAGAGAAGGAGAACAGTGTTCAGGCCCAGGGTAACCTTCCAGGAGCTACATGAGCTGGAGATTATAGAGTGCTACCTGGTGGACAGGGACATACTACAAGAATTCACTGAGCTTTCCCACCCTCAACTCAGACCCAGAGCCAACAGAGGGGAGCCCATCCCTGTGGAAACAATGGTATGTGTAGCTCTAAGGATACTAGCTACAGGTACTTTCCAAAGACCAAATGGGGACATGATGGGGGCCTCACAGGCATCTGCATCCAGGTACTGCACCAGTTCCTGGATGCCATGCTGCCAAATGCCAGTGAGCACATATCATTTCCCCTCACCGCTGAGATGAGGGCCAGCAATATGCAACACTTCTACTATGTAGCACACCACTGTGAAGTACTGAGTGCCATAGATTGCACTAATGTACACATCAAGATACCACGTGGTGAGGAGTGTAGAATCTACATCAGCCGCATGTGATACCACTCCATAAACTGCCAGCTCATGTGCAATGCCCAGAGGATTATCCTGAATGTGTGTGCTGGCAGCCCTGGCAGTTATCATGACTCCCATATCTGGTACACATCACAGCTGTACCAGATATTTTCTAGGGGGATATCCCATACAGTCATTTACTGGGGGATGCTAGCTATGCCCTGGAACTGTGGATGATGACACCCATCAGAAATGCACACCCACCCACAGAAGAACGCCATAATGAGCACATGCACAAATTAGAAACATCATAGAGCATGTGTTTGGGCTTCTGAAGTCATGGTTTCGGAGCCTAGATATATCTGGGGGAGCCCTGCAATACTCTCTAGCCACATGTGCACATATGTTCACAGTATGTGCTATGCTACACAATCTGATCCTGTGGAAACAGCTGCACAGGATCAGCAAAGAGAAGGGATACACAGCCTCCCAGCAGTGCCTAGTTCACCACAGCCACAATCACAGGAGGACTCAGAAGAGGAACCCCCTGCTGATGTCCCTGTAGGCAGATGTAAGCATTCTCAGTACACCCTGGCTTTGGCTAAGAGCCAACGCATAGCACATTCACTGACAACCTATGGACCAAGGGACTGGCACCTTACTCCTACTCAAATACATATATTAAAATTGATGCCAGGCAACCCACACAACCTGCACCTATACATGTATTGACTGTGTACTGCTTGCATCAGACAGAGTCAGCCCAGAACTACAGTTCTGTCAACTGCTGCATTCGCAAGATAAGTCTCTAACCTACACGATACTTATAAGGATTATTATGATATGACATTCTATTTATGGATCTGCTACATTTATGCAAGTAAATATAGTGGGCATTTGGACAGAAGTAACGTCCACATGGGACTACAGATACCCAGTCCTCTATCATGTGTCCTTTAATATTCATTAGGCCTCATGCATGGAATATTCGCTACATCAGTCAAGGGAGATGTTACACAGTAGGGTTACATGATATTCGGACTACTGTGTATCCTAGCAGAACATGCAGTGTTATTCACCCACTCCCAGCACAGTAATGCTCCCATATAACTGCTTTACCAGTGACTCATCAATGATATATCAGCAGTCCAGGAAATCTCAGGACAGTAACAAAGAAATTGATCATACATCGTATGTCTCACTTAACACAGGAATAACAACGTACATATTTATGCTGTCGATTGTGTGATGAATGACACTTCTCTGTCAGGCAGCTTGTGTGCTTCAGTGGACTAAGGAAGTTAACATGTGATGGTTCTAATCTGAAAATATCCACATCTTTTGGATGTGAGGTATTATTATGTTTTTTCTACAGACTGTCACTCTATGTGTGATGTAGCATTATTAACCTCTGTCATATATTAATTACATCAGACAGCTGAAGAATGCCATGGGCCATTTGAGTGAAGTGCAGTACTACAGATACAGGGACAAATGTCATTGTCTGTAACACACAACATCCCGAACTGGAGTACAGATAGATGTGGGCTGGAGTCAGTTTATAGGCAGTGGCAATCCCACTGGGCATGCTCATACAAACTGTTCTGTTGCTCCTTGCTCAAATTGACCTGTTATGTATAGATATGTCTATACATACATACATATATGTATATTTATCTGTCTGTCTCTCCCTCTCTCTCCCATAGATAGTATATGTATCTCTATGGATATACAAATAGATATGTACCTATATATATATATAAAAACACACACACTGAGCTACATTTCTATGTACATCCTTGTTATATACATAAATGTGTGTGGATAACTATATTGTCCTACATACCCTGATAATGGTGAGTAAAGCTGCACTATGGCACATCTAAAATGTTGCTCAAAGGATCCAAGGGCTCAACAGTACATAATGCACATACCTACAGACCCCTGTGCCTGCTGGATGTCACCACACATACAGCAACAAGTGATCAGGTGGTGTAATGTATAATGTTGTCTACACATGCATGAACATTGTTCCTACCCACAGGCTTGCCCAGCCGAATGCAATTAACCATATATGGCCAGACTAGTAACTATAGCCACATAGCTAATATATATAACAATTATCTGACTGCTAGGCTACTAGATGCAGATAACAGTATGAAGCAATATCACTCTGTAGGCCACAGATGCTGTTCAACACAATCCCAGTTTATGTAATCAACAAGTAATGTGCCTGCAGTCGTGTAAAAAACAGACATCAGCCATGGCGTGTGAGGTAAGTACTGTGATCTATAGTGTGTAAGACTAGATAGGTAGGGGTTTTAATCTCACTCTAAGCCACTCAGTGTGTGTGTGTGCATGTATCCCTCTGCAAAACAACTTGGAATCCTTCATTGACTACCAAACTGCAATGGTCCTGCACATTTTGGCCCTGTAAGTCACTGCCGGCTTCCAAACTGCCCTCTTCTATAAGGCCTGCTGATGTCATCTGCCTTAAGACTACCAGATACCATTGTAAACTCAAACTTAAGCCATGGAGCATGCAATAAATAATGTGATCTATAATGTGTAAGACTAGATAGGAAGGGGTTCTAATTTCACTCCAGGACACTCAGTGTGTGCATCTCTGTACAACATAAGTATGATTACCTCAGTAACTTAGAAAGAGGTAAGACTTTGCAGCATTTTGGTTGTAGCAGGTGATGTGGGCCTCCAAATGCCTGACCACAACTAGATCTGCTGAAGCCATCAAGCATAAGATGCCCTAAAGAGATAGTAACAGCAGACTTGAGGTATAGTGCATGCGTCACATACTGTGATCTGTACTGTGTACGATTAGATAAATAAGTGTTCTAATCCACATGCAGCTAACTTGGAATGTGTGTGTGTGCTGTGCTGTGTCCTGTAAACAGTAATTAGAGGTGGTGCTATCCTCAATGTAGCCAGGTTTGTGTGTGTAGCTGTCAGAGCATTTTAAATCAGCTTATGGAATCATACAATATTTGAACTTTAGTAACATAATGGCCCTACAGTCCTCACAATCTTATCCAAGTTTTTACCCTTATTTACATGATCACCACATATTGCCCCTGTCCATGATGAACACAGGCAGAAGCCCTGTGGTGAAATGATGGCCACCCAGCCAATTATGCAGATGGCATCTGATGAGGACCATTGAGGTGCTCTGTTTGCCATTAGGCAGAATTCTGTTTCAAAGGTGTGCTAAAGTCTGCTAGACAGATCTCTCCCACCAGCATGTATTACTAATGTGACATACCAGGTTAATGTCCTTACAGTGAGTAATCCGTGTACCATGCCACCTACAGCTATGCAGCATTTCCAGTCAAGCAGGGTCACGCATTGCCCCATATGCAATGCAGAGATCACCTCTGAGTAGTCTGTATTAAACAAGCTACAGTGACAGTGATATTAGATGATCCCCCAGTGAACATATACTGAAGATGTAAAGTTCACTTCTGAGGTTCATAGGTTCATAGGTGTTTACTAGGCTAATGACCACAAGGGCCTTTTTAAGCCTAGCCATGCATCTCAAATCTCTGACAAGTTCTGATACCCTTGATAAGTGTAAGCATGGACCTGGGAAATTAACCATTTACAGGTTATATGTTTGCATTAGAGACATAGGTGCCAAACCAGGGATGTATTGCCAGTTTTAAAGCCAATTGTCCAAGTTGCACTTGAAATGGGTTAGGGAGGAACTCTGCTTCACATGTATAGGGATAGGGACTATTGTGTTGTGTATAACTGCCAGTAGTGCCTAGAAAGGTACATTACCAAATGGCCACTGCCTTCAAATATTGGCATGCTGGGAAGAGTACATGGGGGTTATGAGTATGTATATTTCAGGTGACTGTGCCCTCAGTTATGACATATGATTCCTGTCTTACCACTGGGAAGACATGGTGATCTCAGGTACATTAGGTTTAAATCTGTGTGTGGCCAGGCCTATGTGCCCAGGTCTATCACCCCTGAGTATGTGCTTCACATGTTGCTACTGATGTGCTACATACCAGGAACACAGGTGTTACCAATGAAAATGATACTACATATATATTTGCATGTAGTTTACAGCCATTAGTATGTCAACAGGCATTTGTTCATTAATACTCCTTGAAGGCTTACTGTGACCGAGGCGCTAGAGTGAGAGTGAAGATTAAATGGATTTTACTGGTCTTGTTGTTTGGTTTTTGGAGCTGTTTCTTTCATTTTGTTGTTTCTTTACTATTTGTTCATTAATACCCTCTTGTAAGATATTGACATAACTCACAGATTCTATGATGCTCATAGTCTGCAGGCATCAACCAATGCTGCCAGCCACAGACATTCAGTTTTTGCTTGTATCATCTACAAGGAAGTCGGTGTGCTGTTTTGAAGACGTATTTATTTCTATGGACGCTATTGGGACATATCGGGTTGGTTTTGCTTGATTTAATGGCAGTTGGACTTGGTGGTTATTATGGCGTATTTTGCAGTTGATCGCTCATTTGGAACATTTAGCATTTAAGGTAATCCAGTTCAAGTGACTGGTTGTTCAGTTGGACATTGCTTTATTTGAACAATATACTGATCAGTTGAAGTTGTTTGGTGTTTTGATGTGAATGTATGGGACTGATAGGACAACCATAGTGACAGTTAAAACCATCGATACTAACTTTGGGACATTTATCAAGCAAGTGAGCAGGTTCTGGCCTGGGATGTGGAATTGAGTCCATATATTTTGTGATTTATTGGAATAAGGCACTACTATACAGGTGACTGTGCATTTTTGAACATTTACATCAATTGCATGTGTCTGTTAAGGGACTTACAAAGACTTTATGCTTTTTCTAATTTTTGAAGCATTATTTTTTCCACTTCTAACAAGGGAATGTAGCATTGTGTTAATTTGATTTGCGATATATACTTTCAATCTTTATCTGATTCTTATTACCTCAAGGGTGTAGGTCAATATACATGATGGCTATAATTGTTAACTTTTTAAGCTAAATTAGTGGGATTAATCCTTTAGTGGGCAATAGCCAAAAAAGTGTATTTAACATTTGGTTGGCAGTGTTAGATATTTTATAACGGGGGAACGTGGAATTTTGTGTATGTTGAATGACTTAGGATTTAATATACATTTACCAGCCAAATTTGCTCAGTGTTTTTGTTATGAAACATTGGGATACAGGATTGCTTGGACAACCAATGTGATTTTATCACAGTTTAAGAATGTTAATACGAATTTTGGGACACTTATCAAGCTATTAGGAAGGTGTCGGCCTGGCAAGTGGACTGGAGGTAATATATGGTTGGGTTCACCATATAACGTATTATTATACAGGTGGCTGTGTTCTTTTGTACTTCGGTAGCAGGATGTTATATTGATATGCCAACTAATCATTACCAGTAATTTATACCTTTAACAAGGGAACGTAGCATTGTGTGTTACTCTGAATTGATGAATTTGGATATACTTTTTTTGGGATTTATGATTGTCTTTTGCTAGGTTAAAGGTTTGGGTTTATATACATGATAGCTATTATTGTTCCCTTGTCAAGTTACATTAATGGGTGATTCACCCAGTGTGCAACATCGGAACAAGTGGGTTAAATATTTGCTTGGCAATGGTATATACTTTTTTACAGGGGACATAGCATTAGCATTGTGTGTAAGGTGTATGGTAAAGTACTTAACATCAGATATTTGGTAATATTTCTGTATGTTTATAACCAGAAAGGCTATTATTGTTCCCCGGTATACTGGTCTGGCAATAAATTATTGATATTTTCATAAATGTGGGAATGCTGTTCAACTCATTGATACCTTTTATGATGTTTGTCTGTTTTTGACATATTTTTCATAGAGGAATGTAGCATGTCGTATTTTATACCTATTATCATGTTTAAGATGATTTTGATATTTATAATATGGGGTGGCTGTTATTGTTCCCCTATTGTAATCAAGGAAACATATACTTATGCATTTTTTGTATCACTATGGGTGTAAAATTATGTTTTCTATTTCACTAAAACAGTTTGAATTATTTCACAGTCATCTGTGTTTTACTACCTTTACCTATATTTAAAAGGGCTGACAACCTTTCCTATTGGCTTGTGGGTGCTTCAGATTAGTGTATGTTTTGCCTATTCTATTTAAATTGCTGTACTAAGGTCCAATATTTTTAGGTTGTTTATATATATATATATATATATATATATATATATATATATATATATATATATATATATATATATGGGTCTAGGACTCTTGCACGAACACACTTTTTACCGAATAGCGAATGGGAGGGCATACTTTCATGAAAATGCTTTTCATCGAAGCAGCGTTTTCGCATAAGTATACCTGTTGTGCCGGTCGTACTACGGTGCAGATAAGGGAAAATTCCCTTTTCCCCACTGTAGTCCGATCTTGGAGTGAGAATATTAAAGTAGGGGGGTGTGGGGGGCACAGCCCTCCACATGGTGGGTGTAGGGGGGCTTGCCCCCCTGCGTAAAAGTAGATTTAACTTTCTACCTTTCAACCAGTTACCATAGGTGTCCCTCAGATGTCCATACTAGGGCCTCTCCTCTTTTCAATTTTCATTAATGACCTTCATCTAGCCATCCCCCAAGCCACTTGCATACAATATGCTGACAACTCCACACTTTTATGTTCAGCCAAATCCAAATCTGAACTTCTCTCTCTTACCCAGAACAAATTTAACATAGTTGAACAATGGTTTACACAGCGTTGCCTTCTTTTGAACCCGAATAAAACTAAACTCCTCCTCTTTACTCCAACTCATAATTCCTCTCCATTGGATTTCTCAATTACATCCACCAATTGTACCATTATATCACCAGACCCAACCACCAAACTTCTGGGCATTATCATAGATAACAACCTGAATTTTGACACCCATATCAATAATACAATAAAAACTGTCAACAAAAACTAGGCTCCCTATATAGGATTAGACCTTTCCTCTCCCCCACTGCTAGAACAACTATTGCGCACACTCATCTAATCTCTACTTTCCTCTATGCATCACCAATTTTTACTAACCTTTCAAAAAAGAACCTTAGCAAACTGGAAACTTCCTATAACAATATTGCTAGGTTTGCTACAGGTAACCCCTGCAGAACCCACCATTGCATAAATATAAAACAGCTTGGATGGCTGGAACTACAAAACGTGATTAAACTCCACCAACTAACCATTGCCCATAAAACCCTTTATAAACCATCCTCTACTCCTATTCTATCCACCCTCATCACACCATATATAAATCTGAAATCCCTACGTTTCTCTCACAAAAACTTTGTACATACCTCTAAACCCAATAACAAGGCTGGAGAATCTATCTTTTCTAATGCTATTGGAAAAACTTGGAATCTTCTCCCCAGTGATCTTTCCTCTCTTCCCTCTCCCTCACTTTTCAAAAACAAACTGAAGCTTTACCTAACAACACACTTGCTGTGCCCCTGTTCTAAACCAGACTAGGCATCTAGCCAACAGATTTACCTAAGTTTCTGCCATTATTGACTACATATGTACTATTTTATATTCTTAACTTATAAATACCACCTTTTATACTACTCAAGAACAAAGACATTTTCTTTTCTAGTAAACAAAGTTCTTTACTATTACACAAAGTTTCTCTCTCTAGCCATACTATCCTCTGTCTCTCGAAATTCTCTTTACAGAATATTTTCTTTCTTCTATACTCTAGTTGCACATTTTACATAATTACTCTTTCATCACTTGTCCTTCTTTATTGTATAATTACCTGAATTTCACACTGTTTTGTTATAATATTCTAGCACTAAAGCTCTTTGCTTTGTCCTCTCTGATTTTTACATTATAACCTGCTAGAAGCATAGTACATAATGTATGCAGCTACATAGTTATCTTATTACTTTTTATCCTTCCAAGGTTTTATTTTGTAAGTTGCAATGTATATCTTAATATGTCTTATTGTTCTTCTAGTCCTATGTTAAAATGATTTTTAAGTTTTTCACTTAGTTTATCTTGGAGCTTTTCTCCTCGGGCCTCTACTGAAAATGGACACATATCCAGCTAGACTAGCCCGGTCAACAAATGTAAAATAAAATAATAAATAAATAATAAATAATATATTTTTTTAACATACTTTAGCGAAAGCGCTTTTTTGGTGAAAGCGCTTTCGTTAAAGTGTGTTCAGTGATAGTGGATTCTGACTGTTGAACTTTCGTTTAACAGTCCTAGATATATATATATATATATATATATATATATATATATATATATATATATATATACATTTCTGAGATTTATATTGAACATGGATTTGGTCTTGATCCTAAAAGGTTTATCTTCTGATAAAGATGATTTGCAAGTTTTTGGTTTGGGGCCTACAGATAAGGGAGGTATGGAAAATGCTAATACTAACGACCCATTTTAACCACTGTAAATCAGCTTTTCAAAAACTTACCAAAAGTATGAAAACACTGTGAACAAATGTTTGGCATTTGAAATTGTTCAAAGCCTATCAGACTAAGGGGATTACTCCCAGGGGTCTATGGGTCAGGATTCAATAACATAGATGACACTTTGTCGGAACAATGGCTGCAAGTTCAACAAAGATCCTATATGGGCTTTGTTGATGCCCTAACATCATACTATGAACAAACTGTAAATCAATGTATTATAGAGGCAGAATCTACTTGTGAGGACATTAAGACTTCTGAGACCTTACCATGTTACATATCTTGTCTGAACCATCTCAGTACTGAGCTACTCAACTTTGAACAACAATTAAAAGAGAAAAAATGAAAAAATGTAACCATGACATGGGGAATTACCAAAGGGGAAAACCATTTGAGTCTTATAAGAATGCCAAATTTAGTACTACTGACAATAGACCCTTTACCCAAAAAAGGAAGAGACCTAAATCCATTTTGAAGAAATCAAGAATGCCCACTAATGGTACATTGGGGGATAATTCATCTTCTACCATGGATGTGGATGTTAATCACACCCTAGAGTCATCCTTTAGGGTTAGAACAAGGAGGGGGGGCAGGAAACACAGGACAAACAAGCAATTTGGAGAGCCTTCTGAAAATCATGGTACAACGTTAAATAATTGTACAAATGTTCATAATATCTCATCCATACCTCTTTCAGAGGCAGAAATGCAACTTTTGAATAAAGGTTTAAATTTTATACCGGGCTTTTTTGTTACAGAGGATTCTTTGGCTCAGGATGTAATCTCTTTTTGTCTTCTGCTGAACCTAAGATTATATTTTGATTCTGAATCATCTGTTGTTAACACCAATATATTCAAATTTTAGAAATCTGCTTTTATGCCACCAATGTATCAACTGGTTTCTATGTTCCAATCTAGCTTTCTTAAAGATCTACATTTTAATTTTCATGAACACCAATTCTTCCCCATAATCTCTCAAAGATGGAACAACAGGTAGTTTAGTGATCCTACCAGCTGATAAGGGTAGAGCAGTGGTGATGATGGATTGGGATATGTGCTACAATGAGACTCAAAAGCAATTGAAAGATGGCAGATATTATATCCATATGCCCTTAGATCCAACCCCTAGATTTAATGTGGAAATTGATAGGTTTCTATCAGAAGCCAAGGAAGAGGGCATCATCACTGATTCAGATCTTTATCCTCTTATGGTACAGGATCCAAAAATATTTGTATTTGCTTCCTAAGATTCATAAGGATTTAAAAAACCTACCTGGGAGACCTATAGTGTCGGATAGGGGTTCTCTTATGGAACCTCTCTCACAGTTTTTGACTAAATATCTTCAACCCCTTTTGGAATGTATCCAAGCCCATATACAGGACATGACACAATTCCTGGGTATTATTTCTGATATGCAATTGGAATTGGGGTGGCTTCTTTGCACCCTAGATGTTACTGCCTTGTATACTAACGTTCTACACTGGGGGGACCTGTTGGCCTTATGGTACTGGTTTGATAAGTGTGAATTATATCAGCCAGGTTTCAAGACATTCTTAGTTTGTCTAGCAGAACATGTACTTATGTACTATACTTTCATGGCCAATGCTTTTGGCAGGTGCAGGATACAGCAATGGAGGCATCTTTCACGTCCATTTATGCGGATTTATTTATGGCATATTTAGAAGAGGAACTTATTTATGACTCTAACCATAACATATATCTTGAGGAGATAGATATATGGAGATGGTATCTGGATGATTGTTGGATGGTGTGGAAGGCTGATAATGTATATCTACAGGAATTTGTTGAGTATTTAAATGAGAACAAGTGGGGTATTAAGTTTAAGGTTAATTATCATTTACAACAGATTACCTTCCTGGATGTTTTGATCACCGGGAATACTACCAACACTTTGAATACTCAGATCTATCGCAGATATTCCCAATACAAATCACTACTCCATGCCACCAGCTTCTACCCTCAACATATCATCCGGAATATCCCTAAATCACAATTTCTCTGGGTTAGACGGGTGTGCTACGATACACAAACTTATGAATATAAAAAAATATCTTGTTCACAGATTCAAGAGTAGGGAATATAAACATGGAAATATCATTTCTGCCAATAATTGGGCACCGTCTCAGGATAGGAAGAACTTGTTAGGTTACAGGGAACATCAAATTGGGGTGCCATCTAATTTGAGGTTAGTTACAACTTTTGGTAGAAATACTGGGGCACTGATGGATATTGTCAACAGACAGTGGTGGACCATAAATTGTCTGAGATTCTTGGGGATAAGTGTTAATTTTCTTTCCAGAGAGGCGAAACACTGGTTTCACACTTTAGCTATTATAAACGTTACCAGATCCCACCAGAAATTACCAAGAACGTATTATCACAGGTGATATATTATATGGAAGTACCCCCTGTGAACATTGTATGTATTGCCCAAGGGTAGCTAAATCAAAACAACTTACAAGCAGAAACACTGCTTTGGTTTTTGATATCAAATTTCTAGCAAATTGTAGCTCTGATTGGGTTATATATCTTGCTACATGCTCATGTTCTGCACGGTTACGTATTACTTAACATGTTAGTGATATTAGAAACAAAAGACAATCTGACACCCTTTATAAACATATACTAAAACAACACACTGCCTCTTTCAGGTTCACTGTTATTGACAAGATTAATGGAGATAGAAGTAATAAATCTGCATGGCATTCTATCCTTAATTCTAAAGAGAAAAAGTTGAAAATTAAGTTGGGAGGGCTTTTTCCCCCCTGTATTAAATGAGCATCTATAATTAACCAATGGGCACTTTTGTCTGCTTATTAGGATTTGTATAAATAGGTATGTGCTTTTGTTATTTGGTTTGACACTGAGGAAGGCTAATAAATCCGAAACCGGTCTGCATTCTTTTTGTGGGGTTTGGGCTTATATTTAATCCTAACCACAATGTGTTTAATGTGATAATGAGACATTAAAACTGTTTGGTTTTACCACACTGCTGTGCTTATCCCCCTTTTTTGAACTTTTTATGATGTTTATTGGGCCTTTGCACTTGCCGTACTTGTGTGGGGGGTGTTGTTGTTTAAAAGAATTCCAACCATTAGAGGACCCAGAACTGAGCCCTGCTGAACACTGATGCTTACAGATCAGCTATTGGAGGTGGATTTCCCTATTTTGAGTATGTGTTCCATCAGTGAGCCACTTAGTGACCCCTATAATGATATTACCATGGATGCCTAAGTGGGTGCTTTTGTCAATGATGCCTGGGTGGGGGATAGATTCACATGGTTTGACTAAGTCCATGGGGTTGTATGCCCTGATGTCCCCTTACCCAGGTCCATGGTGACTGCCTCGGACATGTCCACCAGGTTTAACAGCCATAATCTTTCTGTCAGAAATTTAAACTGTCTGCTGGGATGCAGCCAGTGGTTACAGTGTGATTGCAAGGAGTTCCAAATGGTGTTAGTAATCCTTGTTGGATCCCATGTAGGATACAGTCTAGGATGTTAGCATCTGCAATAGATGCTGTGTATCCCCCATAAAGAGGCCAGTTATGATCTGCTCTGTAGATATACAAAAGCAAAATCATGAACGTACCACCGTGGACAGCAGGAATCGTGTAAAATCCTTTATTAAAATGAACCTTCGATAAAAAAGTATCTTCGTTAAAAAACAAAGTCCTTCCAAATAAAAACCTTCAAAAAGTTTGAAGATAGGTGTAGTACAAATAAAGGTGCACCATTCAGGATAAGCACTTTCAGGATTACCCTTCCACAGATCCTATTGCCAATAATGCAGTTTTCTCAGTTAAAGCGACCTCAGCCAATCAGGACACTAGCATAAGCCAACACCTCCAGTACAGGCCAATAATAAAACGTCCTATCAGAGATTGTAGAGGGGGTCACACCTTTCCTTAATTCCTATCAGTAACATGCTGTAAGTGTCTTGTCTTTAAAACAGATTTTAGTGGCACTACATCATTCAGTCTGGGTTCATAATCAACTTGTAGGTTAAATCCTGCAACTTTGATGTGAATATTCCCATTTGTTCTTCTTGTATTTTTGTTAATTCAAAGAAATGTACAATGTGTATTCTGATATATTTAACTGGAGCATTAATTTCAACAGAATAAATAATGTCACATATAAATCCTATTGCCGACGATGAAGTCTTCTCAATTAAAACTAGCTCAGCTAATCAGAGCGCTAACATAAGCCAACACCTCCAATATAGGCCAATAGTGAAGCATGCTATCAACAGTGATAGAAGGAAATACACCCTTCCTAGGATCGAATCAGCACCATACTTTAAAGCATCTCATCTTTAGAATAGGTTTTAATGGCACTATACCGTTCAATCCAGGTTCACGATCAGCTCGCAGATTAATGATCCAACTGATCTCTTCAACTTCAGTGTGATTACACACATCCCCTCCTCTTATATCTTCAGGAATTAGTTGTAACACCATAAATATGAGGAATGTGCAGGGTGCATTTTAATGTGTTGGGCTAGAGCATTGGTTTTAATAGAGGGGCAATGTCACATATACACAGAAGAATTCTGTCTTTAAATTGACAATCAATTTTGCCTACATAGTAGGCATTACAATTTTGTCAGTTGGCTACATAATCTAAATGCTTGCTGTTGCAGTTAGTTTGAACTTTCAAGGAGAACACCTCACCAGTAACTAGATGACAAAATGAATTAGAAACATTAATGTACTGACATGCCTTGCATCTTCCACATTAACAGTCCCTTTTCTGCCATCATTATCTCATTGCCCCAAAGCAGTTCCATTCTTATAACAAAGAAGTCGCTTCATATTCTTTTTATTTTTAAAGGTGAATCTTGGTGCATCTCCGACTATTTTTCTCAGGTTTTGGTCTTCAGTTAACACTGGCCAAACCTTCTTAATGATGTTACATATCTATCAGACATCTGTAGAATAATTAGAACCTGAATGGTTGGGAGTAATTATTACATTTAATATCTTCCTTGTTAGTAAGTTTACAGGAGAAATAAGGTTTACCCTTCATCTTTCTGATGTTCTGCATATCACAATCTTTCAAATTCACATTGATTTTTTCCATTTCCTTTTACTGCCTAATGATATGTTCATTCTCTCTTGAGATGTCCTGATGTGAAAAGGCACCTTTTGAAAAATTGGAACATGAGCAGCTCCAACTTTAGGTCTAGTGCCAGTGCCTGAGGAGGTAGAAAGTTAGGCAATATTCAGACTTGGTTGGCTATTAGTGTTTTTGTTCTCTAAACTGGTTGGTACAGGTGCATTGTTATTGTGTAAGATCTCAGATGTAGCACTTTGTGCTGCATCAGCACTAACTTCAACAACAACATTCTGTTTAGTCCTAGTATCACTTGTACATAGTTTGTAATTTTTAGCCTGATTAAATCCTTATGGGAATATTCGCATCAAAGTTGCAGGATTTAACCTACGAGTTGATTGTGAATTCAGACTGAATGGTGCAGTGCCACTAAAATCTATTTTAAAGATGAAATGCTTACAGCATGTTACTGATAGGAATTACAGAAAGGTGTGACCCCCCCCTCTACTATCTCTGATAGGATGTTTTATTATTGGCCTTTACTGGAGGTGTTGGTTTATACTAGTGTCCTGATTGGCTGAGTTCACTTTAACTGAGAAAACTGCATTATTGGCAACAGGATCTGAGGAAGGGTAATCCCAAAAGCACTTATCCTGAATGCTGCACTTTTATTTGTACTATGCCTACCTTTATACTTTTTGAAGGATTTTATTTGGAAGGATTTTGCTTTTTAACAAAGATACATTTTTTTATCGAAGGTTCATTTTAATAAAAGATTTTACATGATTCCTGCTGTCCATGGTGATACGTTTGTGATTTTGCTTTTGTATTTGATCTTTTTTCACGGAACACCTTTAGCTGTTTGTAAGTTTGTTTTGACTTTTTTGTATATATTTCTTATCTAAAGCAGCACATGGCAGAGAATAGCTTGGATAAATACTTCTTTGCGGATAAGCCTATCTTGAACTCTACAACAAATAAAACTATGCCTGAATTACTAATTGATTCGACTAATCCCTTGCTTAAAGTTAATTTCGAACAAAATGCCTTTAAGGAAATTGATGTCACTGATGGTAATGAAAACTTTGACAAGTTATTTACAGAAGTAGAAAATCAGCATACAAGTTAAAGAGACTGCAATGGCAATGGCAACGCTTCCATTTGGAAGCCTGCCTACACCACCAGTTAATCCCCAGAGGCTTAAGAGTTAAGTGTATGCCGAGCTATGGAAACACTTTCCCAGGACTAAAACAACTTAAACTTGAACGATAAAAACAAAAGCAAAGGCGGAAAGGTAAAACCACACAAACAATTTATTGTGAGCGCTTTCGTACAAATATTCTTATGTACTTCTTCAGACATTATTACCCAGCTAACCATGCCTTAAAAAGACTGAATAATTGAACCAATTTAGATAATGAATTAATCATTAACTTAATCAAATATGAACTAGACACTGTTAAAAAAATATTCTCAAATTGCTGTTGAATACATAAACATTCAATTAAAATTAAAATGAGAACAACTAATCTTATATAAAAAAATCACTTCACACTAATCTTAAAGCACCATCATAATTATAAATATTATTGCATCTCTATGTATATCCAAAAACTTTTTTACCAATAAATATTTCTTTTACCAAAATATATGATAAAATCAATATTACATTGAACATGTTTCACCTATCCAATGCCTTTAATTTTAACAGGCATTTGATGGAACATGCTTCATTTAATCCAGGATAAACATGTGCATTAGTCTGCAATTGCCACATTAATTCATGTTCTTCAAGCTTAAGCTGCCATAGGCCACCTTGAAGATTTTTTACAAACATAGTCAACTACAGTGAATTGAAAGCTATGTGACTGAAACTCAGCCATGTGCCTAGCCAGGGCATTAGTACTGATGTTCCTGGCAATATTATAGAGATGTTCAAATATACGTTGTTTAAACGGACGCTCAGTTTTTCCTAAATAAAAAGCTGAGCAATGTCGGCAAGAAGCCAAATAAACTATGCCTTGGCTGTCACTATTATATCGACCCTTGATGAAATATTTAGTCCCTCGGATGAATACAAATGTCGCCGTCTGGACATGCTTACAATAATTACAACATCCACATTTGAACGTTCCCTGAGCATGTCTATACTTGACACTAGGGGCTTCGAATAATGTTTTCAAATTTGGACCACATTTAAAAGTTACCAGGGGCCTCATCCCTGCAAGATTCGTGATCATATGATCCTCTAAGATAAGATCCCAATTGTTAACCAGGATATTCCTAAATTTGGATGCCTTGGTTGAATATTAGGTCAAAAAGCTAGTGGTATAACTTTGTCCTCCATTATCATGTATATTTTGATAATTAAGTGGTAAATTTGATAAACTCAGGGGTTCCCTGTCTGAAATGTGACCTCTTGACATGATAGGTTTGAAATGCCCTACCTCTCTCTTTAATATGACCTCACCAATAAAGTGGTCAATAAGGGAAACTGGATAACCATGATTAATAAACATAATTTTCAAATTTTGACATTCTCCCAAAAAGTCATCATCACTAGAAGTCATTCTAGAAGCTCTGACTAACTGACCATTAACCACCGCTCTATTTTGGTGGTATGGATAATTACTTTTAATAATGTAAGAAATAATTGCAATATGTAGGTTTTCTGTGAATGTGTGTTGCAAACCTATTAAACATTACATCCTTACAGAGATTGATGTCTAGAAAGGTAATACTCTGACAATGAAATTGGGAAGTAAATTCCAAAAAATTCATAAAGGATGTCATAGTCTCAACTAAATGGTCTGCAACACTTGCATCACCTTTAAGGATAAAAAACATATCATCCTGGTACCTAGTGTACCAAGCAACTTTTTCTTTAAAGATTGAATTTTGAAATAAAAATATCCTCTCCCAAAAGGCCATGATGGCATTGGCAAAACTGCCGCCACACGGGGAGCCCATGGCTACCCCTGATTTTTGTAGAAAATTCTCTCCTTTGAACAAAAATAAATTATTGCTTAAAACAATTTCTAGTAGTGCAATGATGAGGTCTACTTCTTTACCTCCTACTTGTTTAAGCAGAAGAAATTCCCTCACCCAATCTAAACCAATATCTTACGGAATGACTGTATATAAATCTTTAATGTCTACAGTCAAATAGTTGTATGATGGATCGAATGACAATTTGTTCAAATTTTCTAAAAAATGCCAGGAGTCACGGCAAATTTGTAATTCTGACTGTAAAGGCAGTTTCAACTTAGAGTCTACCCACTTAGAACAAACGTATGTGATAGACTTACATCCATCAATTATAGGCCGTATGGGAGGATCACCTAAATTTTTATGCAATTTAGGTGTACCAAAGATAACTAGTATTAAAGGTGCTGACATGCTTAGATACTGATAAGTATCAATAGAAATAGAAGCTTTAAGTCGCTTAAAAATATTCTAATGCGTTGATATGCTTGATTCAGTTGATTTAGAGAAACTTTTTAATAATTAGCATTAAATAACATACTATGCATTCTTCTACTATATTCAGCCTCATGCATGAAAATGATGCCCCCACCTTTATCAGACTGTATTACTCTGACATTATGTGCTTTAACATAAGCAATAAAGTCTCTTTCTGCTTTTGAAATGTTATAACTTTGGCTTGAATAGTTATGGTTATTAATAAGAGCCCTGAAATGCATTTCAGTCATTTTCTCAAATAAGGCTAAAGTCCCCTGTAATTGGGGATTAAACACACTAGATACTCCTTCATTTGTTACTAAACTGGTGTTATTACTGAACATGACATTTAAATTCAGCTTACGCACAAACAACTTTAAGTCACAAATGGTTTTAGCCGAGTTAGGTTTAAAACTCGGCACAAAATTAAATCCTTTATCTAAAAATCCAACCATTCGTTGTGGGATACTAATAGAACTGAAGTTATAAATATTAAAGTCACCTTGGTTACTTTTGTAGATGGTTAAATTGTCCAACTGGTCTACATAGGCTATCTCCTGCGACTGTTGTTTCTTTTCCTCTGTTGTTTGGAATTGCGGTTGCTGCGTTGCACCCTGTTGGTAATTCTGTTGCCATCCTGGTGAAAGTCCTGTCCATTAGCATTGTGAGCATTTAATCCATTAGATTCCCCACCATATTAGCATTGCTGGTTATTTTTAATCCGCTCACTACGCCAGACTGCTGAGTTGCACTGATTATTAGTGACATAGCTGATGTTCGTACTGTCATCAAGATGAGCTTTATTAGAAATAGGAGGAGGATCTGGATAAGCCATATTTTGATAATATTCAACTTTATCCCTATTTAATTTACATGTTTTAGTATCCATGATTTTGACCATAAGTGAATCTATACTTGAAAAGATTTTCTTAAAGTTATACTCATGTCTATTAAATTCAGGGTCAGTCTTAATGCCATTATCAAGTTTTTCTAGTTGCCCCTTCAGTTCACTCATTTGTTTGTCATAGTTACTAATAAGTACTTCAAGAAATTCAAGGTCTTGTTTGTTAAACATCTCCACCAACTGTAAGTGGAATTCAGAGTTCTTAATGAGACCAGAAGGATATTTCCATTGTCTTAAACCTTTCGGTACTAGTTTATGTTTGATACACTCCTTGAAATAAAGAATTTCCATTTGTAACTTCTTATATTTGAGTAATTTATTATCAAATTTCTTTAAATGGGAAACAATATTAATCACTGCAGCTTGCTCGCCTCTATTACTACTTGGGTCACCAGACCCGATTTGAAATGGCATTTTAATAAAATCATTTAAGGACGGCACAAAAAGCCTGTTTGCAGATGTAAGACCTTCCTGGTCGTTATTAGTATTACCATTAGAGTGTGTTGGAATATTTGATAGTCCATTACTTGTTTCATCACAAACTGTTGTAGTGGGAATAGGAACTCTAGCTGGTGTGAAATGTGAAGCACCTGGATTTAAATTAAAACCACTGGTATATCTATTAACAGTGCCCTGTTCGGAAATTCTCCTTGACAGGTCATCCACCTTGTTAGTTAATTGCTGAACAAGAGCTGTAAGGGCTCCGATGGCATTCGCCGATAAGGGAATTCCAAGGCCACTTCCAAGCCCATTTGTTTGATCTTGTGAAAATAAAAGCTGGGAGTGTGAATTATTACCTTCCGCCATGAATTCACACCAAGACAAAAACAACTTAAACTCGAACTATAAAAACAAAAGCAAAGGCGGAAAGCTAAAACCACACAATTTATTGTGAGCGCTTTCGTACAAATATTCTTATGTACATCTTCAGACATTATTACCCAGCTAACCATGCCTTAAAAAGACTGAATAAGTGAACCAATTTAGATAATGAATTAATCATTAACTTAATCAAACATGAACTAGACACTGTTAAAAAACATTCTCAAATTGCTGTTGAATACATAAACATTCAATTAAAATGAAAATGAGAACAACTAATCTTATATAAAAAATTCACTTCATACTACTCTTAAAGCACCATAGTAATTATAAATATTATTACATCTCTATGTATATCCAAAAACTTTTTTATTAATAAATATTTCTTTTACCAAAAAATATGATAAAATCAATATTACATTGAACATGTTTCACCTTTCCAATGCCTTTAATTTTAACAGGCATTTGATGGAACATGCTTCATTTAATCCAGGATAAATATGTGCATTAATCTGCAAATGCCACATTAATTCACGTTCTTCAAGCTTAAGCTGCCATGGGCCACCTCGAAGATTTTTACAAACATGATCAATTACAGTGAATTGAAAGCTATGTGACTGAAACTCAGCTATGTGCCTAGCCAGGGCATTAGTACTGATGTTCCTGCAATATTATAGAGATGTTCATATATACATTGTTTAAATGAACGCTTAGTTTTTCCTAAATAAAAAGCTGAGCAATGTCGGCAAGAAGCCAAATAAACTATGCCTTGGCTGTCACAAGTATATCGACCCTTGATGAAATATTTAGTCCCTCGGATGAATACAAATGTTGCCGTCTGGACATGCTTACAATAATTACAACATCCACATTTGAACATTCCCTGAGTGTGTCTATACTTGACACTAGGGGCTTCAAATAACGTTTTTAAATTTGGACCAAGTTTAAAAGTTACCAGGGGCCTCATCCCTACAAGGTTCGTGATCATATGATCCTCTAAGATAAGATCCCAATTGTTAACCAGGATATTCCTAAATTTGGATGCCTTGGTTGAATATTGGGTCAAAAAGAGAAAATACTCTCCTTTGAACATAAAGAAATTATTGCTTAAAACAATTTCTAGTAGTGCAATGATGAGGTCTTCTTCTTTACCTCCTACTTGTTTAAGCAGAAGAAATTCCCTCACCCAACCTAAACCAATATATTGCGGAATGACTGTATATAAATATTTAATCTTTCCCAGGACTGTTAGCATGCTGGCAAGAATTTAACTTAGAGACAAGTTTCAGCTATATTAAACTGCTTATAGAGTTTTTTAAACCTGAAGAAGAAGAAGAATTAACTGAAACTATTAGGAAAAAAACAACCAGAGATGGAAATTATTGATCTAAATGAAACCTGCCTCAATAGACTTGAGACACTACAGAATCATCTAAATTTGTATGATCAAAAATTAAAGGAACAGAAAAGTAAAAAACTCTTAAGAGACTATAGGGACTTCAGATTAGGGCATGTTTTTGAATGTCCCAAAAAGAATACATCTGATGATTCCAATGAGGCAGTAAACAGCAGGAATAAAGCCAACACTGAAACCAAGGGATTTAATCAGGCTAAAAATTACAAATTAAGTACAAATGACACTAGGACTAAACAGAATGTTGTTGTTGAAGTTAGTGCTGATGCAGCACAAAATACTAAATCTGAGATCTTACACAATAACAATGAACGTGTAACAACCAATTTATAGAACGAAAACACTAATAGCCAACCAAGTCTGAATATTGCCTATCCTTCTACCTCCTCAGGGAATAGCGACCTAAAAATGGAGCTGCTCATGTTCCATTTTTTCAGAAGTTGCCTTTTCACATCAGGATATCTCAAGAGAGAATGAACAGGTCATTAAGCAGAGAAAGGAAATGGAAGAAAGCAATGATGTAGAGATTTCCTCATGCTTGGTGTTTAATCTCTCTGACTTTACCCTTAATAATGACCACATTGAAGTGCTAAGCAAGTGTTTAACATTTATTCCAGACTTTCATTCTAGATTGAGTGAATTTGTGATTGATATTAAACAGTTTGGGGAGGAATATTTCACTGAAGAACATTTTTGGTAGTGTTAATAAAGCTGTGAGGAATGATGTCATTACCCTGCAGAAACAGTATAATAAGCCAAGCACTGTTGTGCCAATAAACC
This sequence comes from Protopterus annectens, assembly GCF_019279795.1. Classification (NCBI taxonomy): domain Eukaryota; kingdom Metazoa; phylum Chordata; order Ceratodontiformes; family Protopteridae; genus Protopterus; species Protopterus annectens. The sequence continues at coordinate 1,946,103,924 of NC_056726.1, forward strand.
ACCCAGCAATTAACCTCTTTATATGCTTATGTCAAAATGATGTTGCTAATGTAAAACAGCAGGAAACAGGCAAACAATATCATAACTTAACGACAGGAGAAAGAAAAGCTTTATTGGAACTAATGAGAAATTATGACATTGTAGTCAAACCAGCTGATAAAGGTGGAGCATTACTGATAATGAGTTCAAATGACTACAAGAGAAAAATGGAGGAGATGCTAAAAGATGACAAATCTTATCAATGCATTACCAGAAAGGAGCTTGAGAAGGTGATAAATGAAGTTTACAATACTTTGTGTGATATGCTTACCACCAGACTTATTTCTCAAGAGTTATTTAATTTCTTTAAAACAGAACATGCCAAGATTCCCGCCATTAGTGGGCTGCCAAAAATTCATAAAAGTTTAAGTGATCCCCCTATGCATCTCATAGTAGCTGGAAGGGGTTGAATTCCTCTCTATATATGTAGAAGTCCAACTAAAAAAACTTCTGCCAGAAGTTGACACCATTCTTAAAGACACTGGAGATTTTCTAAAGAAATTATTTGAGAAGATGAAATCATTTACAGATTACTCAAGTTTTATTTTGGTGACTCTAGACATATGGAGCCTGTTTACTCTCATCCACAATTCATATGACATTGCAGCCATTAAACATTTTGCACAGTCAAGACTTTCTGCCATGGAACAGGTATGCTTACTTCTGGAAATAATCCTAGGGAATAATCTCTTTAGCTATGTGGATAGGTACTGTTGGCAGCGATGTAGTGTTGCCATGGGCACCCCATGCGCCAATAGTTATTCTAACATTGTGATAGCCCAATTGGAGAAAGAACATGTCTTTACTGCTGCCATCCCATGGGTCAGTCATCTGATTTATTATGGCCGCTTTGTGGGTGATATTTTCTTGATCTGGGAAGGGGATGATATCCAACTAAACTTATTTATAGAGTTTTTGAACAGTACCACAACATTTTTTTTGAGGCACAGTACTCTAAGAAAGAAATTGAGTTCCTTGATGTTAAGCTATATTTACATCCAAGCACAGGACTTGAAGCCAATATCCAAAGGAAAAAAACATGGAAAAATCACTATCTGCATAAATAAAGTATGCATCTGAGGCATGTCTTCCATAACATCTTATAGGTTCATAGATTAGTACTAGGCTAAGTGCCCTTGTGGGCCATTTTAAGCCTAGCCAATTACCCCATGTGAGAATCAAACCCTGCACCTTGTTTCTGTAAGGTAAACACCTTATCCATTATGCCATCCCCCCTTTGAAAATCTTTGAAAATCAAGCCACTAGAATCTGTATGTATTGCTATGTACTGCTGACAATGAGTTTGAAAAAGAATTTCAGCAACTCAAAATACATTTGCAAAAAAAGAGGTTGCTGAGACAAAGATGTGAATTTGAAAGATTGCGATATACAGAACATCAGAAAGATGAAGGGTCAGCCTTATTTATCCTGTAAACCAACTACCACCAAGGAAGATATTAAATATAATAATTACTCTGAACCACTGAAGTGCATTCTTACTTATTCTACAGATGGGCGACAGATTTGTAACATCATTAAGAAGTTTTGGCCAGTGTTGACTGAAGACCAAAACCTGAGAAAAATAGTCGGAGATTCACCAAGATTCACCTTTAAAAATAAAAAGAATATCAAGCAACTTCTTTGTTATAAGAATGGAACTGCTTTGGGACAACAAGATAATGATGGCAGAAAAGGGACTGTTAAAGGTGGAAGATGCAAGGCATGTCAGTACATTAACATCTCTAATTTGTTTTGTCATCCAGATACTGGTCAGGTATTCTCTTTGAAGGTGCGAGCTAACTGCAACAGCAAACATTTAGTTTATGTGGCCAGCTGTCAAAATTGTAATGCCTACTATGTAGGCAAAACTGACTGTCAGTTTAAAGACAGAATTCTTCGACATATATGTGACATTGCCCACTCTATTAAAACCAATGCTCTAGCCCAACACATTATAATGTACCCTGCACATTCCTTCAAATTTATGGTGTTAAAAATAATTCCTGAAGATATAAGAGGAGGGGATGTATATAATCGTACTGAAGTTGCAGAGATCAATTGGATCATTAATTCGCAAAATGATCATGAACCTGGATTGAATGGTGTAGTGGCATTAAAACCGATTCTAAAGATGAGACGGTTTAAAGTATGGTACTGATTCTATCCTAGGAAGGGTGTTTTTCCTTCTATCATATTTGATAGGATATCTCACTATTGGCCTATATTGGAGGTGTTGGCTTATGTTAGCACTCTGATTGGCTGAGCTAGTTTTAATTGAGAAAACTTCATCGTCGGCAATAGGATTTATATGTGACATTGTTTATTCTGTTGAAATTAATGCTCCAGTTAAATATATCAGAAAACATATTGTACATTTCTTTGAATTAACAAAAATGCAAGAAGAACAAATGGGAATATTCACATCAAAGTTGTAGGATTTAACCTACAAGTTAATTGTGAACCCAGACTGAATGGTGTAGGGAAACTAAAATCTATTTTAAAGATAAGACACTTACAGCATGTTACTGATAGGAATTAAGGAAAGGTGTGACCCCCCCTACAATCTTTGATAGGATGTTTTATTATTGGCCTGTACTGGAGGTGTTGGCTTATGCTAGTATTCTGATTGGCCGTGTTCGCTTTAACTGAGAAAACTACATTATTGCCAACAGGATCTGAAGAAGGGTAATCCTGAAAGTGCTTATCCTGAATGGTGCACCTTTATTTGTACTACACCTATCTTCATACTTTTTGAAGGTTTTTATTTGGAAGGACTTTGTTTTTTTTTAATAAAGATACATTTTTTATTGAAGGTTCATTTTAATAAAGGATTTTACATGATTTCTGCTGTCCATGGTGGTACATTCATGATTTTGTATTTGGTCTTTTTTAATGGAACACCTTTAGCTGCTTGTAGGTTTGTTTGGACTTTTTTGCTCTGTAGATATAGAAGATATGGGACAGGTTGTAGGAATGTCATGTGGCACACGTGGTGGGGACAGAGGAGTGAAGTTGACGCAGAACCTGTGGGACAAAAGGTTAGCATGAGTACAGACTTATTATATGTGGTATCATTAAGGATGAGTTCACTGACAATCTGGTCCTTTCCTCTGAGGTTACACATGTAACTACACTGTGCATTTTGGTTGTCCTCTTGTGGGGGAGGCTAATTTTGCCACATCTTGTTTCTGCATGATGTCACAACAACACTATGTGCTTGTTTTAGCTGAGGAGGTTGTGCCTCCATTTTAGGGGGGAACCCTCACCCCAACTGTCACACAGCAATGTCAGCCTTTTATTGTACAGCCTGCTAATGGCAGTTGTCCACCAGGCAGGTTTGCTGTGCCATGAGGAGCTTGTTTTCCTCCTGTCAGGTACAGCCGAGTTTATGCAGTTGTACTGCTGCTTACATAAAGAATGGGTGTAGAGATCTGCATACTTGCTTGTCCCATCTGAGGGGGGAGGTGTAGTCAACTTATGCAAAACATCCCATAGGAGGTAATAACTTGCTTTGTTGAAGTATATTTCTGGATTTTCTGCAAGGGGGGGGTTAGGTCTGATACGTAGTTTTAATGAGACTGATCTGTGGTCAGATCTCACCAGGGAGGACCTCACAGTGGGGGGCTGCAATGGTCACCCATATTGGTAAACATATGATGCATTATATTGGCTCCCCTTGTGGGGATGTCACACCACTGGTCCAGGGCATTGTAGTGAAGGACGTGGACTAACCTTTGGGCAAGAGAGCTTCAGCATAACTAACCAACACAATTGGTGGTTACTTAATGTCACCCCAAAACCATAGTGTATCGCTATATCTTGACAGACACAAGTACATTTTAATAAGCACAATGGGTGTCTGGATTCAAGAAGCTGCCCTTTAGCTGGCAATGGCTTGATTAGGTGTCCTTCCAGTAGTCATTTGCACCTGGTGTGTCTCTGGGGAAATCACAGTGTTTCACCAAATTTGGATGTGTATCTGTCCTTAAAGAATATGTATACACCACCTGCATTACCTTGCACACTGTCAGTTTGAGGTCTGAACATATGGAAGGATGTGTAGTCTGGTATGGCTGTGGTGGTGTCCACAGTCATGAACCAGGTATCTTTGCAAAAATGTCTGCATATGCCAAGGTAGGGACACCGTCCACAGAGTGGGGTTTAGTGCTGCCATTCCCATCATGTAGTAGCATAACTGTGATGTTGTATGAAGATGGCATTCTCATTGGAAAGTTTTTCCCTCAGGACAGTGCCTATTAAATGCACTGTGGGAGTGTCAGCAGCCTTGGCCAGTACTCAACATCCCAAGGGTGAGAGATGAAGACCATCTCTGGCAAAACATTGACATCTGTTGAGCAAGTTGACATCTGTTGAGCAAGTCATCCCAGAGGGACATGTAGTGGACCCCCTTACAATGACACCACATGCTAAGGCAATTATTGACATCCATCATTTTCCATGTGTATTGAACCATCTTCCTAGGTGTGGGTCAAATGCAGATGAAAGCTATGGGCATACCTACGAGAGACACAGAGTGTCTAAGCTCAGTCATGTGTCTACACACAGTCTGGTGACATATACCCCTAGTCGCACACGCCTGCAGTAACTATGATGTCATCATTATGCTACCTGATATTCCTTGAGTTGCGGCAATGTGTAGTATGGTAGATTGTGTCAACCCACAGACAGCTAACTGTGACATTTTCCATATGTATCCTGGTGACACGTACATCAATGTGTCTCACAATGTAATCACCTATGAATAATAGATATGACTTTGTGTTTTGCCTCAGGCATTTGACTGGTGAGACAGTCATGCATGAACTATTATGTGTACTGTGCTCTCCAGAAGTATGATTTTCTGAGGTGTCTGTTGTTTGGGAATGTGTCTGGTAAGGAGCTGCACACAGGTGTGTGTGATGTGGGTGTGGTTGGAGCAGGAGGTGAGCTGTGCATGTTGGCAAAAGGCTAATTACTATATGTACTGACTGTTTGAGACACCATGGAATCAAGGTTTGAAATATAGTCACATCTGTCACATGTTGTGTTTGTGTGGCATAGGAGTAGTGGGGTGGGGACACTTTCCACATCTCATCAGCAGGCATTGATAATGCCATTAGCAATACAGTCATGCATGTGTGTATGTCACAGCATGCCATCCTTAGGCAGTGGCATGACAGATAGTGAAATGCAACATGTTACCTTTATGTAGGTCCCCTAAGGTAACACATCACCTGACAGTGTGCCATATAATGCTTTGTCAGTCATGTGGCCCTTGGATTGACCATAATCCTGTTATTAGGCTTGGTCCCAATACCATACTTACAAATGTAACAGTGTACAAGTCCAGCAAAGTTAGGGTCATGCTGCCACACCTTTGGGGTTGACAGCCTGAAACACAGTGTTTGTAGGCACTCCTTGCAGTAAAGATGTGGATTTCCATGCATGCACAGAGGACTTGTTCAACTTTGCTGACATTATGTTGGCCTTGCAAGTGCATGATGCCTGCCAAGCAACCAGACAGCAAACTGGTTGTTGCATGACATGATGTGGGAAGACAGACATGTGTTCTGGGTACATAACTGTACAATATGACATTCCTAGGACATGCGGCAGGTGGACACACTTTGGCCAAATGTGGTCAGTCCTCTGCAGTGGCCTCAGAGATATGTCATGCAGATAACCTCCATTAATCTGTTGAGGGACAGGATGTATGAATTGCTGTGAAACTGTCACCTAATGTAGATCACCACCACTGTGCTACTTGTTTCAGCAAGCCTGGACATTTATGTCACTGGACATTGCACATTATATCATGACTTTGCCGTTGTGCTCCTAATCACCATCTGGTCAATTCTCTAATGACATACCACCAACCCAGGAACAGAAGGCATAATGCATGCAAAAACCAACAGAATACTCAGGTTGCTAATCAAGGCATCTACCTGGAGAATGTTATGTGAAGCCTACAGAGACTTTCATGATGTGGAACAACTATGTGAATGAGCAAACAGGCTGTGCCCTGCTTCTCATCATGAGCTTCATAGTAATGTTTTGCATGTGATGACAGAAAAAGTACGAGAGCATGGTATCCCAGGAGAGAATGGTTGTGGTGAGACCAGCATTAGTAGTAGTCAGGCACCAGGAATTCAGGGGGCTCCCCTGCTTTCCACATTCATCACAAGGCAATTGTGTCCTTGCAGTACACACCACATGAGTAGTGTACAACTGCAGAATGCCTGTGTAAAACCTCCTGCCTTACCTTCACAGGGTATACATATTACCATTCCTTCCATCGTTTGTCTGTGCTCTGTACAGACAGCTTGGATGACTCTTTTCTTGGAACATGATAGAAGTAACTGCAGCACTTAGTTGCACAAAGGTCAACTAGCATGCAGTGCCAAGCAGTGTCTCCAGATCTCTCAGTCATCTGATATGTAAAGCCATGGAAGGAATTAGCATGGATATGGCCAGTAACAATGTCATACACTTACTGACACTGGATCAAACACAGTTTGTTTTGTTCAAGGGCAGATCATGCCTACCTGCCTTAACTGGTGGACCTCAGTGAGTGTTAAACTATGCAATGGATGAGGGGAGTATGACTCACTCCACCTACTATGGCCTGACAAGGTGTTTGACAATATTAGGCTGGCAGGCCTTGATGAAAACTGTGTAGGCTATTTACAGAGTGGTATGTCAGCTGGTGGATAGCCAAATGTCCCATAGTCATGATGCCAGTCACCAGTGGAATTCCCACAGACATCATTAATTGAGTACCCCTTCTAGCTATTCTCTTCTCTGCAGTCACAGCCACTGTCAGTGACCTATGACTGACTACATTATCAGGTGATTGCAAATTAGGATTTGTCACTGATTCCCTCACAGAACCAACAGTTATCCAGGATGGCCTGAGACACAAATTCAGTTGTTGTCAGAGCCACTGAAAAATAGTAAATGCCAAGGACTGTATGATACTATCCTTTTGGAAGTCATCCACCCCTGGAAAATATAGTAGTGTCCACACACCACACACAGTTGAGCCATTACTCAGGGACTTATGGACAAAGAGTAATGTAGCCTTTGACTTTTACTGGTCAGTAATATGTGGGGATCCATTTAGTTTTGTACAACCTATACAGAACGGTATGGCATGTAAATCTAGACAGTGATGTTATACTGTATTTGTATCACAGCTATCATTGAGTGCAATGGCACCATTGCTATGTCACTACACAGGCATAACTTGCAACTGTAGCAGCCACACAGGTTCCATGGTAAACCAATACATATTGTAGATAACATGTCTTATGTAGACTGTGTCAAGGCCGTACATGTGTAGTCTGTCACCTACATGCTTTGGAGGGGAAGTGTATGGCTGTCATACAGGGAGGTGTCAGATTTCACTGTGTACCTCCCACTTATCCAAGATAGGACTAACACATGTATTACCTGTTCCACACACCTACACCTTCATTGTGGTATAAATAGTACCTGATGCAGAAACAGGTATGTAACCTAGGCACTATACTTTATATGTAGCAGGCTCCCCATGCATGTGAAGCACACGTCTGCTGTAACACACATCATATGCAAGTTACAAAATGGGATGCAGAACAAGACAATCATAACTGATGTAGGACTAATGTCTGTAATGGACACAGGAAATCTGTAGATGGGTCATCTCCATCACCACAGAGACACAAATTCAGTTGTTGTCAGAGCCACTGAAAAATAGTAAATGCCAATGACTGTAGATGTGTTAGCTCCTGAAACCCTGGTGACACCTATCAAGGGTATCAGACCTTTTCACAGATTAGGGATGCATGAGCAGGTTGAATTACACCATTGTCCTTGTTAGCCTGTTATACACTATGAACCTGTGGAGCCATGCACCTATAGTGCTGTACCTTTCTGAAGACATATTTCTTCTGTGCTTACATTCCATCCTGTGCTGTGATGTGTATGAGTTTATTGCCACTATGTATCCATAGGTGTCCCACACAGACTCCTGAAACTGAACCATAAACAGGTCTGTGACACACCTTTCATTATGTAAGTATACAGCCATTACAACATCTTACAACATAAGGTACACAAAATAATGTGGCTTACTCATTACAAATGTCAGCATAGACTATCTGTCAGTGACCAGTACAAGTGGCATGGCAAAGGCAACAATGGATTACACAATTACATATTACTTCATATAGTCACCCTGTGCATCAGACACATAGCTTCATTTCCCTGCATTGACGATGAAGATGATAGGGATGTGGCACAGGTATCATCTCTTCCACAGAGTGTTGTATGGGGGTGCAGGAGGCCTAGGCTGAGCCAATAGGTGGAGTTGAAAGCATGTATGTGACCTAGGAAGGGAAGAGGCAAGATGGACCATGGAAATATGCCATGTGTGTCTGTAGGTGACCTGATTTTTGACAGTGGTGTGTGAGTGTGTGCATGGACACACTCAAGCTTAGTGCTAGCCCTACATGTGTGCATGTTGGACAGCTTTGAACCATGCACAGTAGAGCTGACAATTCACAGTGTCTACCCCCAAACATGGGAACTGGCTCTGCCAGGAGTTGCACTGGCATCTCCATGCCCAAGATCAGATAGTACCTGACAGTGACTGCTGTCTGCTGGGACCATGTCCTTCACTGGAATGCCCAGGACCATGAGCCCATGGCCTACTATGTCTTTATGTGGACAGCACTCTCCCACTGGATGTACTGCCATTATGGGAGCATGATTGTGCATGACCACATGGACTCTTAGTAGATGGAGTTGCTGACCTACTTTCACAAGTCCAATGCTCAACTCCAACCAGATGTTCCATCACAGACAATTTGCGTTCCAAGACAGATGTTCTGCGATCTGTCTCAGACCAACGTCTTTCCACCGGTCCACTTTCAAATTTTAAAATTCCACAACTTTGAACCTCTAAATACCGAAGCTGAGAAGATCGAAGTTGTGGAATCCCAAAACTTGTGAATGGATATCGCCGTACAGTATGGAACGGGAACTTTACCATTCCTTTCACTGTAGCGCAATCTCGGAGTTGGTATATTTAAGTAGCAGGGGGTGTGGAGGGTGCAGCCCCCTACATGAGGGGGTGCAGGTGGGCTTACCCCCCCCCTGCAAAAATGTGACTTCTGCTGTTTTATTGTTTTAGAATTTTTTTTTCATTTTGAGATTCCACAACTTTGAGCTTCTGGGCTTTGATATTTAGAGTTTCGAAGTTGTAGAATTTTGAAATTTGAAAGTGGAACCCTTTCCACTACATCATTGAACCAATCCAGGGTATCAGCAATGTAGTGGAGGCAGTCACGGATGTCAGACTGTGCTGCATCCATAACCCTGAGCAGTCGTCCGGAGTTCCTTTCAGAACATGCCTGTGCCTCCATGATGGCCCGAAAAATATGCTAAATCACCCGTGATGACACATATGCAACAGGTGCTGGAAGGACAGCAGGCCTCCTATGAGCACCCCTATCAATCTGCCTGTGTGTAACCTCACCAGCTCTTTGGCTATGGCCAGTGTTGACACTCACTGCAGCCATAGTTGCCACACTTTCCTGTTCAATGTCCCCACCCTCTGACTGTCCAATATCTGTGGCCTCTGGGGGCTGGGTATGTTTAGGCATACTGACTGTGTGCAGTGATAATGAGGGCAGAAGAAGCATGTAAACCTCTGGGACAGATTCAGCTCCTGAAACCCCCACCTGTGCCTCACTTTGGCCCCCATCATCATCAGAGTCTGAAGAGACACTGACTTCAAGTTGTGTAGGGGACAGAGACCAACTCCCCGGTCACCTGTGATAAAAAAGGGAAAAGCAGTACATTAATACCAGAACTATTATGTTCTGCAGTACTATGTTGCAATATATATAAAGCTGTATACACTGTCATCACTATTACAGACCTGTTTATCCTCCAACCTCATATAGTAGGACATGAGGACATTACTTTTCCCACAAACATCTGTAGTTACTTGTAAATAAAGCTCTTTAAAAACAGCAATCTTATCAGCAAAAATGAGGTACACTGTTGACATTTGTGAAGACTCTGCACAGTTGACACATATGGCAATCTGTAATGTCCTGACAATACTGTCACATCTATCAGTGTGGTCACACCTATAAGGCATAAGTATGACTCTAAAATGTGTACAGTCAGAAAATATCTGTGCAGTTGGCAATCATGCCGACAGTACAACAATCCAACCAGCAGACCTGGGATGACACTTTAAGGAATATATTGCAGTAATATTTTATATTGGTTAGTCTCAGAGAGTGTTCAAAGTAAGACTTCTTGAGCATATAAGAGATATAGAAAACTTTAAAGAAACTAGTTCTGTGGCAGTTCATTTTCACCAAGCACATCAGGGTTCATCTGTGGGCTTGCAAGGCACCATTTTAGAAAAAGTGGACGGTAATAATTATGAATTTAATGACACTTATTTTAAGGATAAACTCGTATATAAAGATGCCCTCTATATTCTTAAATTTGATACTCTTATACCTAATGGTATGAATTCTGAACTTAACTGGAGAGTTCTCCTTTAATTATGCTTGTGATTTTTTTCTAATTGAATTTTTATTGAATAATTGATTGTGCTATTTATATGGAGTGTTTTTTGGGTGTGTTTTCTCCTTTGAAGGCATTCCAGCCGAGACGTCAGAGAGTGAAGAGAGTGAATAAAGTACTTTGGATTTTACTGGGTTATTCATCTTTTGGTTGTTTCTCTATTTAGTATATTGCAGTAAATCTACATCTGTAACAAAGCAGCGTTGTGCTTACCAGGAGCATGACCACAGCCTTGTCTGATTCCTGACGGACCTGTGAAAAGTAATGTAAACACCACCTCATGTTGCACTATAACCGGTTAATACATCCATATATCTTACATTTACAGTAGCTACTTTGTTAATTGTTATGTTGGCCAAAATCTGAGCATGAGATAAAAACTACAGTTAAAGTAAACACCTAACACCCATGTAAAAGTATGTACACCCTGACACACTGAATGCTACAGTATTCCTTTGCTGATCAAATTAAGTCTACTTGGATGCTCCTCTGGCATGGAAACCTGTGGCACCCATATCCACAATATACATTGCGATGGATGCCTGGGAGCTGTTGTGTGTTCCTAGGCTCACCAGGAATTCATCGTTGGCTGAGAGTGGTTGTTCCACTGCATGCCCTCCACCAGTGACAACACTATCCCTGGCCACATCTGCTGCTCTTCTGTGTGCAGTATTTATCATATCTGTCACACGGTGTCAAACCTGCTCATATGTCCTGCTCTGGTGATGTATGGCCTTAACATCATGGACAAGGTCAACCCACAATGCTGCCTGCTGTTCCCTGTTTTGCCTCCCCCTGGACAGTAGAAGCTCATGGTGTTGACGGAGGCCTTCCAGGATTATATTATTCTCAGTATCCATAAAAGGAGCACAGCATCTTGCATACATGTTTCCTGAAAGACCATAAAATGAGAACACATGTCAGGATCACATACATGGGAGTACACTGTGTAGAGATAGAGGAAGAACAGTATGTCTGGCAGTATCCACTGCTTGATCACACGTGTCATACTCCACAGTGTGCAAACATACTAAGAGTGTGGATACAACTATGATACTAGCAATAGTCAGCTATTCCTGTTTGTGCCATGGGAGATACTGCTGTATGATCACACATCCAACACAGAAGTCCATTGTAGTGTGTCCCCTAGCGGTAACCCCACCCCCCAGCAATATGTCAAAACAGCAGTGCCAAAAAATTACAGTGTGCTGTTACAACCACTATAAAGGGAAATTCCCATGAGATCAGTGTGCCACACTGACAAATAATATTCCACCATTGATGTACTATACGTCCTCTGTAGGTGTAACAAATCTGGAGATCAATGACATGTCATCATTACAGTTCTAAGAAAGACTTAATGCTGTAATCCCCATTTCCCCTAAATATATTCACACATATGCATCATGTTATAAACAAAAAGGTTACATACCTGATGGAATACAATACTCCCCTGTTGATATGTGCAGATATATAAAGGTTTTGGCAACGCGTTTACTGTCTTATTAAAGTCTCATACAGACCGGTTCCCCTAGCCAATTGTTTGTCTTTTTAACATGGTTCTCATTACCAGGTGATTGGCTCTTAAACAATCTGTGATTCTGAAATGCTAATTGCTGCCAACACAGCTGATTTTAATTATAATCAACCAATGACATGCAAGCACTGTGCAAGATATAAGGCCTTCATGCAGATTAGAATCCCTTTCTGATATGTTGTGCTGGACATCACTGGGGTCAAGATACTATGTCATTGCAGAGGGTACATTTGCAGTAGCTACTTTTACATACAGATGTGTGTGCTACAGGCTGCAGGTAATGCTGCAGGCGATATGCATAGGTAGAGAGTGGAACACTTTGGAGGACAGCAAGCTGTAAGAGTAACTGTGGGAGCTGTGGCAGCCTTATTGTAGAGGCAGAGCCAGATTGACATTCCACTGTAAATTATGGCATGTGTTTAAGGTAAGTATGTTAGGCAACAGTATCACAAACAGAGTACTAAGCAACATGTTTGTTGTGTCCTTGAGCAACATTGAGGGTAAATATACCATTATGTCAACCATTTGGGCAACTGCCAGGCCATGTGTTACATTATGGTAGTCATTTGAAATGTGTGTGTTAGCACTCCTTGTTACTAACAGACCTCCATATGTGTATATTAGTTGTGCAGCTGTGCTAATCTGTAATATCATTATGAAATGATTGTGTGCTGCACTCTGATATTAGTGGGCCTCATTTGCATTACCTAGGTTAAAATTCTTTGTGAACGCATATTAATGAATGACCTGACACGTTATGCACGTTATAGTGTTGCTATAGGGATATGTCAAGTGTGTCCCTATCTGCAAGCCTTTGACTTCCATCATTGAAAAGCAGGCATTGCATTAGAAATGCATTCTGTGGATAAAGAGTGAATGACTCAGTCATTCATTGATGGCTTCACAACAATGTCATTTCAGTGCTACACACCACTGGATTTGAACCCAGGTCCATATGTGGCAAAAATTACAGTTTGCAAAGCATATAACAGACTTAGCTACTGAGTCATTGTTACAGCAGGTGTATTTGTGAAGATATAAGTGCACACATACAGGCTGTGACACACATCCATTATATCCATTATTATGAGCCTGGATTTATAGGGATGTATTTCTCTACCAGAGCCCCAGCTGAACATGTATTTTGCCATTAATGTTTTAACAGCTGTATTTATTTATGTTGCTGATAAAAGTGCATATTTACTTGTTATTAGAGACCTCACTTACATCCAATATTCTGTGTCTGGTTTTCCAGTGGTGTAGTCCTGTACCAGACTCCAAGTTACACTCCCTGTATTTCCATTACTCTTTCAGTAAGTTTGCACAATGCAGCGCAATGCACAGCTCTGCTTAAACATGCTTAATGATGGTAACTTACAATTATTGTGTTTTGCTTAAATCACCTGTTTTAATTAACAGCTGTGTGGCATGGTAGGTTAATGCAGTGATCTGCAAGTGCAATGGTCTTGGGTTCGAAATAGGGGGCAGGTGTTTATTTTGTATGCTTTTTTTATCATTTAAAACACATATATCAATATAGCTCCATTTAGCTGAGCTTAGAGATGCTGTGTGATGTGCCACGTTGTGCAGCATCATGCAAAAATTATTTTAAGAAAAGAAAAATGGGGAGATAGTGGTGAAATGGGATGCAAGGAGGGGGGAAAACATAGTGAAAGGCAGGTAGGGATGTGCAGGATGGCTGTTGGAAAGAGCCATAGCTATCCATTTCTTGTACAGCAACAACTATACACTTTGGCAGAATTTGTAGATGAATTTGGACTGCCACCCCCAGAGAGAGGGGTGACGACAACATAACTGCGATGTCAAGCCAATTGGACCAAATTATGTGTGTCCGGTGGACACATTGTGAAATGGAGAGCTATTGATGGGACATTTTTTTTTTTGGGATAGGTAGCCCTTTTTTTAAGGTGAGAGTGGAATGTTGGGGAAGGGGCATAGGACCTCAGGGCTGGTCTCTACATTTAAGTCATAGTCATTCCCCCATATCTGCAGTTAGAATCCAGAGTGAAACTTACAACTTCCTATTTCCTTCCTTGTGGTTCAAGTTCAGGAAAATTAATATGAATATTCCAATTACAAACAAAGCATAAATTGTAAGAAAATCACTAACTGCTTCTCATTTTATTATTCCTATTTGCAGCTCTTCTTTTAGTTTGGGAAGGTAAGTAGTTAAGTAAGTTAAAACTAAAAATCCAGAATTATTCACTCTTTCTTTATAGGTTCATAGGTTAGTACTAGGCTAACTGCCCTTATGGGCCATTTTAAGCCTAGCCAATTACCCCATGTTGGAATCAAACCCTGCACCTTGTGTTTCTAAGGTAACCACCTTAACCATTATGCTAACCTCCCACCCTAAGGTAACCACCTTAACCATTACGCCAACCTCCTACGCTATTTATTATGCTTCAGCATTTCCTTCATTTGAACACATTCGTTGCCATAAAATCTGATCTTATGTTGTTCCCTCAGCACATATTTCTTTGCTTGTATAGAGAATGTTAAACTTTAGTAATATTGTACAATGATCTCTGGCAGTTTGCTGAAATACATGCATCCTGTCAAAGTGCAGCATATCTCACACTATTAACTGGAAAACATGATGCCTGAACATTGGACACTGGCATTAGAACCAATTAGAATATAGTACCCTTAGTCAGAATTATGCACCCCTTGTGATTCCCCACTTACGTGTGCTCCCATATGAAGAGTATTAATTACATAGGAACCTATCATAGGTTTGAGACTATTAATGCAAGATCCCAAAAAACTAAGAAAAATTAAATATGATTCAGAAGACGTTAACAACAAACTTCAAAAGTTATGGTCTGCATTGCAAACATTTTGGCAAGTGGGAAAGCCTCCTATACTCTTGATTTGGGAGCGGGGCTACACCCCAAAACCCACAATACCTATATATATATACTAACTCCAAGATCACTATACCTTAGAGGAAAGGGAATTTTTCAAGATATTTCAATTTTGGACTTTGATATCCTTGTAATTGCATTTTAATTTTTGCACTTCTTAGGATTATACTTAATGTCCTCAAACTTTCCAGATGAATCCCATGGTAACTTGGAACCTGGCTGTATTATTGTTCCCTTTCATATCCACACAAATATAGTGTCTACTTCTACTTCTCTAATCCCAGTAGGTCTGTACCTTGTCAATCAGTGATTGCCACAGACCTAGATTCACCAACCAGCAGTTTGACTGCAGTCTCACACACAATTGCGTTTTCGGAATCATAAGCAATTTCCTAATATTGTCAGTGCCTGGCTGTCAATGGAGGTGAGACAGATATTGTTGATACCTGCCCTAAATTACTGATCATCTAGGACTGGAAAGACATATGTGGAAGTTTTAATCAACTATGTAGCTCCTTTCATATATGTTGCATTCCATGTGACACATCAGTTGTTATTATTTAAATTGAGCTATAGCACTTTAAGCCACTTTGGTTAATGGATATAGACAAAATATCAAATATATCTATTTTCCTTACAGTCTATACTTGAGTTACACTTCTGTGCATTTAGTGGTGCTTTGTTATACTGGTTGTCCTGCTGTCAGTATAGTAGAACTCCAGTAATAAGAATTTGTATCAAAAACAGATTAAACTGCAAATATGGCTTTTCTGAATTTAACAAAATACAGAGGCTTAAACTGCTTGGCAGGTCTTATGTGCTTTTAAGAATAGGTTTCTTTGTAACAAAGTGCTGTATAGTGGTTGAGTTCACACAATGAACAATGTAAAACAGGGATAGACAATGTATTATATCGCACACTGTACCTGATATTGCTTTACCTAGGGGCATATGCTGCTGTACATTTCTATATTTCCAGGGCATAGTGGATCTGGTCTGCTTTTTAGCCACAGTTCTCTCCTCTCTCTGGCTGTTTTTCTCTGTGCACATGTACTGATCTCTTATATAGCTGTAACTTGTAAATATAAACATGTTGCGCTGTGCAAAGTGCTACATAACACTATCAGCTGTTTTTTTTTAACTTTCTTAGATTCATGTCATGGGGCTAATATGTCTAGATATGCATCTAAAATAAATGTTTTACACTTGTAATGCATACCCTGTGTTATTAGCCCCATACCAGGAAACTAAGAAAGCTTAAAAAAACTTATCATGGGAAGTAATGCATTGCACAGCATTACTCATTTATGAATACCCCTCAGTGTCTAACATTTTAGCAATCATTTAGTTTTTGCAAAACTATTCCATTTCTACATTCAAAGCTTCCTGACAATTCAGTGACCAAAACTACAAACCTGTAATAACCACAGTGTAAATTGAATACTTATGCAAAGGAAACTGTAAAACTATGAAAAGGAAAACAGTCTCTCAGAAGACAAGAGTCCTAGCAGTTTGTGATTGGGACATTTCTCTCACAGAGCTGTTTAACAGTTCTGTATTACTAACTACAACCCAAATCAAAGCATGCATTCAGAGAACTCTTGAAAAAGAGGACTTAAAATCTCCATACTAAAACAATAAATAAATAAATAAATAAATAATGCAGCCAATGAATATTCAACTATCTTATCGTAAGAGATATTGAACATCATTGTGAATTCAGTCCCTCTAGTTAAGTTAAACTCCAAGTGAGAAGGATATCACACAGTTGATGGGACTAATAAAGCTGCTTTAGAAACATGCTCCTCTGTCTACTAACTGTCCCTAGAAATCCCTTCCATCACACAGAACCCAGAGCATTATGGTTCTAAGACAAAATGGCGGCCTGATAAGTAAATAATTGTTATTAAACCAGGAATGGACAAAGAACACATCGCAAAATAAAAATAGACACATGGTCACAGAAACAGCTACCTTAGCTGCAGTGAATCAATGTTGGCCTTTGAATGCACTCAACATGTGCTTTGAAAAATAAGTCAAAATCTGACTGTGCAGGAGAAATGCCTGCTTTCCCACAGTTTCTGCCAGCTCTAATGAAATAAACTCTTCCCCCCTTATTATTACGTTTCTAAAGGAGAGGAAAGGTTACTGGAGTGCTATATAATGCTGGGCAACATCAGCTAACAGTCACAGTAAAAATGTAATCACCACCACTCAGAACCTTGGAAGGCAGCCATGTTGAAATTATGATTAAATGCTTCTGTCGCTACTTTCATTAGAATGTGCAGAATAAATATTTATAGCTGTAATAGAGTAGTGAAGGAAAGGTTGTCTCAGTAAAGATTTTATGGTCTTTGGCTTTTGAAGTGTAATTTTTTTCAAGAGCTTCTATTAATACCACATAGAGACCAACAACTGGTTCAGTCTTAATTTGTTCCAGATTTTAACATGTATGTAGCTAGTATGTCAGCGGTCAGCTTGCACTGCCTTTTGAGGCTGAGAAAATATAAAATTAGTAATAAAAGGGGACTTAACTGAAAAAAGTGTAGGGCATAAGTAAAGCCAGTTAGTATTTTGTTTCATTTCAAACTCCATCCGTATAAATAGAAATGCCTGAAAAATAAAAATGCATTATGTGAGTCTTAATATAATCCATTTAGCTACTCTATCTTTCAAATGTAAGATTTTTGGGTATCCTTGGTTCACCTTTCATGGCTTACTGTACTGAAAGTCTTGACACAGCAAAGTCTAGGTAATGTAAAAACAGAATAGTAATCTGAAGATATAAAGCAGCATGTAGGTGGAGATTTAGCAAGAAGAAGAATTAAATTGGGCTACAAAACCATTGTCTCCTGGTCATGACAGTATCAGAAAAGATGAAAAGAGCAAACATGGCCCACTCAAAGTCTTCCAAAATGCTAAATAATCTTGCTTCAGTGTTTTTTTTAAAAAAACATTATAAAGGCTAAAGATATCCAGGCTGAAGGAGATGAAGGAAAATGCTTCTATAACTGAGGAGTGTATGTAGCTCAAATGTCTGAATAAGGTACCGGCCCTGGGTCTATATTACATTATCGAATGCTGGTAATGTCGAACACCACAACACCGACACACAAAGGCTGAACTGCAAATACGTCGAACCCCCTAAACCACAAATTTTCAAATCTCGAACCGTCATAGTGGACCAACACCACCACACGCTACATACTACTACATACACAAACATAATAAATAAAACACATACATACACAAACCAAACCCTACTTCTAACACTACACTAAACCTTACATACATTACCTATCTATGCACTTACCTTAACCCGCACCCTAACCCTAAGGTCCCTAACTATCGCACACTTACCCTACAGACATATACCCAAACAAAACAAATAATCCACACACATATAGTTAACAAAACCCTACTTCTAACCCTACACTAAACCTTACATTCATTACCTATCTATGCACTTACCTTAAACTGCACCCTAACCCTAAGGTCCATAACTATTGCGCACTTACTTTATGAAGCTATACCGCAGACGGGCCAACCACCACACTTCGACATTTCACGTTTCGCTGTTTTGTACGTTCGCCGTTACCGTAGTTCACGCATTACATGCCGGTGTTGTGGTGTTTGACATTACCAGCATTCGACAACGTAATATAGACCCACAGGCTCTAGATAGTTTTTTCAGAGCCAAATAGGTTTTGGAGTTAAAGATCACAGTATAAAAATGGAAAAGGATTAGATCAGAAGAAGTGTAAAAAAATGTTCTCTGTCACATCAAGCAAAATGAATGCCAGGACCATCCTTCTGCTTAAAACAATGGGGGGGGGGTGAGTGGAGGTAGTAGTCAGAGATAGGGAGTAGCACTTTTGCTGAACGATCAGACATGACAACTGGGAATTACACAGCTGATCAAATTTCCTGATTAACAATTGAAAATCTACATTTAATCTTCAGCCAGCAGCCCATTCCCTAAAATGGCAGATAGGATGTATAAAGTTCTTCAGTGTTTTAAGCGTTCGTACACTCTTCCCAAATCTGACCCAGCAGCTATAATCTTAGTTAATCCTACTGCTGCTAAACATTTAGTTAATTCCAATCCTACTCTTTCTAATAAGAAAAGGAAGATTATTGATACATATGTGAAAAAAGTGTATGGTTCTGCAACTTTGATTTTCAGAATTTTGAATTGCCAGGCTCATATGTTAAAGTTTGTTCTGACTAATTGTGAAAGCATGAGGAACATTTTGATTCATCATGATTAATTCCCTTTATGCACCTGTTTACTGAAGATGTGTAGCCGGTACTAATGGAGTCAAGAAAGCCTGCTAATAGAAAATCATGATTAGCAAATGTAAAAGGTTTTTTAGTTGATGCCAACAACATAATCAGCATCCATTCAGGGCTAGCTGTTCCTTGGTTTTGCAATAATTTATGAGTTACTAAACTATGGCCTTTCTTACTCCTCCATCAACGTTCACTTATCGGCCATTACAGCATGGGTGCCCATGGATCCTCTTCTTTAAATGCATTCTGATGTAAATGTTTTTGAAAGGGTTTTTTGCATAAGAGGTCTCCAAGAAAACTGGTGGATCTTACTTTTGTGTTAGGGAAGCTAACACTTGCTCCTTTTGAACCAGCTATCCTGGCTGATTTGAGGTTCTTAACACAGAAAATAGTTTCACTGATTACTCTGACCCCTGCAAGAAGGATATCTGAGTTGCAAGCTGGTGAGTCAACCCTACCTCATTTTCCACAGGGACAGGGTTTCTTTATGCCTAAAATGGTATACAGGTTTAATTAAAGCCAAACTGTCCACCTCCCCATTTTATTTCCTGAACCTAATAATGAAGGAGAAAGAATACTCCATACCTTGGATGTCCACAGACAACTCAGGTTGTATTTTAACAGAACTAAATCTTTCATATGTTCAAATCAATTGTTGATTTCTTATGAAGGTAAAAGGAAGGGACAACCTGTGTTAAAGCAGACTACTTCCAAATGGTTGTCTAAGGCTATTACCTTTGGTTATACTCACCATGAAAAAAATATTCCAGGCAGGATCAAGGCCCCCTCTGCCAGGGCCTAGGCTTCGTCTACTGCTTTTTGGAAAAGGTTGAATTCCAAATGAAGTCTAGAAGAAGCAACTTGGTCCTTGGTACATACTTTTACAAAGCACTTTAAACTTGATTCCTCCTCTAGGACTAGATCAGGCTTTAGTAAGAGCATTCTCCAGGGGCTCCTGGAATCTTCTCCTTTCACCTCCCAAATGTAGTAAGCTAGGATAATCCACTCATATAGCTAAGGCTACTGAAGCAGTGATTAATATGATGAATATAGTACAGTTGTGTAAGTTAACTTACCATAACAGTAGATGTTTGAATGATCACTGCTTCAGTAGCTGCTCTCTCCCTCCATCACCTTTGTTTTTTGTTGTGTTGTTTATGCTAGGTTGTGAATATTTATTTTTTGTTGCTCCTAGTATTGTCATTTCAGGACTCAGCCTCTCTCTTTCTATTGGCATGAAAGCTCTGAAGGGCTTGGCACCCAATTCTGTCAGTTTTTGTCAGCTCAGCTTGAGTTGACTGACCTTTTGGTTGTGGGAAGCTGGCCGGCTGTAATATCCTAGGCAAGATATAATCTGTAGAGCTAAGGCTACTGCAGCAGTTATCATTTGGACATGATATGTTTACTTACTCAACTTTACTTTCTTGATTCTCGGTTATGTAAAATAAAATCATCATCCTATCAATACATGAAGAGGATTTTTTTTTACTGGAAAGTATGTCAACTGGAATAAAATTACTTGATTTTATTAACTCACCATCGCCTGCTCAGAAATGCTTCTGCTTGCAGTAAAAAAAAACTGCCTTAAACACTATAAAACAATTTCCCACCTGCACCACCCATGTGAGATCTCTGCAACAGCATCTTGCTCACTATATACACTAACTCAGAGACTGCACCATCTTGAAGAATATATATATATATATATATATATATATATATATATATATATATATATATATATATATATATATATATATATATATATATATATTCAGCAAATTCAGGTGCATTGAAATGGTTTCAAACTGGAATACACAAATAAGTGCTCATCTGTGAACAATTATCCCAGAAACACCTGGAATGTGAGCAGTTCATATAGAATGTTTTTTACAGAATAATAGACTAGAATCACTATACACATTACTTCAGCAAAACCACAACACTGCACTCCAACAAGGAGCTGAGACGCTAATATCTCTAGCTCCTCTAGACAAGTAAACGCCAATACAACAAGTTGTTCCACAACTATGGTGGTCACTCTATGCGCTGAACCTTTATAAAAATAAGCGCTTATGGTATATTTTGATTATTTACTCCTTCAGTAAATACGCTGATTTTAGTTTAACTAAATGCTTAATAGGTATCTATACTCAGGAAGCTACTGCAACATAGCGACTGCTTGTAGCCTACAGCAGCATCAATGCTGAATAACTATGACTGTGACAACACATTCTAATGCTTCTCTACTGATATCACTTATCAATTACTTTTATACTAGCACATTTGCCTAAAGCTTGTGTTTGTTCTTCATACTGTATACAGAGCATAGCCATTATTTTAAAGAGTTGAACATATCTCTTGTACTATTCATTAGGACATCTGCAATGTTTGTATTTACACTATGAATTCTATTTTATTTTTTCTATTTATATACCCTAAAGCACAGTGTTCCTGAGTCTGTTTTTTACCTTGAGAGATCCTAAGCAGTGTATTGAATTGTAAAATATATCAAAGCAATATACAGGTCTACCTTGCATGGAACTGAACTGTTCCCCTGGCTTCTTGCTTTGCTGACTGGCTTTACCAATGCTGCTTTGATTCTACTTCTTCCTGAAATATTTCTAGCTATGTTTGAAGAATTTATTAATGCTGTATGCTGGATTAATTTATTAATGCTGTATTTCTAGCTTTGTTGTATGAACTTATTAATACTGCATTTCTAGCTATGTTGGATGAATTTATTAATTACTATATTTCGAATATATGCTTAGTAATACTGGCTGTACTAACTTAATAAGGACATTTATTTTCTTTTCCTCTCCACTATTTTAGTCTTGTTCCCTAATTATTCCCAGCTCACCAGCTTGCCTCCCTTCCACTTGAGGTTGAGAAATTGACTATCTGGAATATAAGGACCCTTCCACATCACCTGCTGTTTTATCTCTGTGCTATTCCAAGAAAGGAAGAAAAGTATGTGTTCTCCTGATACTGGCAGAAAAGCTGACATTTAATCATTTATATGTCTTGTAGATTGTAATTGTTAGCTTCTAGCCAGGAATGCCAGCAGCCATACCCTCCTCTCTATCCAGTAGCTAGATTATAGACCCTTAGTCCCTCTATTGTTGCCTCCATTAGCTGACTCATAGTTAGTATCTAGTCCTTGACCAGCCTTTCCCAGATATTTACTCCTGCCTGTCCACTAGGTGGCGCTCTCATTTAGTCCCAGCCATTAGTCCATACTGCCATCCTATAAATTACATCTTTACTCCCTGCAACTTATACCCAGCTCCTATCTTTCCTTCACATGCCTTCTGCGCTCCAGTTAATACCACTTTTCTCCTCTAAACATTACCACTTTACATTTATTATTCTCTAGTCATCTGCTCTTTCACTTACCCTGAGCTATCAGCAATCCACTGATTGTTCATCCTGGACTGTTCCACTCACTTGTCTCTACCCGCTCCGTTCGCCCTGCGGGCTCACTCCGCTCCCATACCCTACCCCCAATTTCCACCCACCCCCACTACTCACATTTTTATCTTTGCATTAAACTCCTCCCATTTTTTAACAGACCAATTACTGGCCTTCTCACCCTTCTCTTTACCTCCCATCACTTAAAGACCACACCCCACACATAACTCCTCTTATCCTCCCATCAATTAAAAGCCACTCCCCACTCACACTTTACTAAAACCTACACCCTTTGATTTCTATCTGTCTTTACCCTACCTATACTATACATCCCATACTTCTCTATCTTACAATCTTAATCCTTTACATTATGCATTCTCCATTCCTTCTAACTCTACAATTCGCTTTCATCACCCTCTTAATTCTAATCCCATTGCACCATACTACCTCATATTATTCCTCTCATCTTCCCCCCTATTTTCTCTCCCACCTCTCAACTCCCATTCCACTTTTCACCCCTACCACAACTCACTACCATAACATATCTCCCTCACTACTACAGACCAATGTACTCCACTACTTTAATCCAAAGATCTTACCCACCTCCACCAACTTGAACTTCCACAAAGCTCTAATCTATTGTCCTCAACAGTCAAAAGGCAAACTACATTTCCTACTATCTCCCATCTTCATCCACCTAATCCTATCTGGTGATATCCATCCAAACCCCCGACCTAGCACCACTAATAACCTCATTCCGCCACAAAGTAACAATACCACTAACCTTAAAAGCCTAAAAATAATCACTCTCAATGCCCAAAGCCTAAGAAATAAAACCACCCTTTTCCATGCCTGGCTTCACCACAACCTTCCTGACATTGTAGTCATCTCTGAGACTTGGCTAAAACCTACCATCTCTGACTCAGATATCCTACCCCCTGGCTTTCAAGCCCTTAGATCTGACTGCCTAAACAGAAAAGGTGGAGGAGTAGCCTTGATATTCTCTAATCTACTCCCCATTATTCCATACCCAAACCCCATTCCCCAGTTCTACAATACTGAACTAGTAATAGGTTTACTACAAATGAATACTCACAAAAGTATCTGCTTCATATCCCTTTATATTCCCCCAGGTAACAATACTACCACCCTTGAAGAAATCCTCGAATGGGCCTCAACTAACATTAACCTAGAAACCTACATTTTAGGAGATGTGAACATAGACTGGAACAAAATTAATAACCTAAACCCAGCCATATCTGTCAATCTATTCAACTTTACTCAATTAACTAACTCTATCACTAGACCCAACAAAATCAACCCTCCAGGATCTACACTGGACTGGATCCTAGCTACCCACCCTAACAACATCTTAGACTCGGTCATCCTTCCCGATTCCTTTAGTGACCACCTACCTGCCTTCATCCACCGAGCTACTCAGTCTCCCCATCTCCAGCACCAATACCTGCATACACATAACCTAACTAACTTCAATGCCCTCACTTTCTCCAATACCCTCAAACTAACTAACTGGAACAATCTAAAAACTCTTCCTCTTGACAGAGCCGTCGAATCCTTTAACTCTACTTTCCTAAATGTACTTAATTCCCAAGCTCCACCCTGAACTATAAGAATCAAATCCAAATCTGCCCAATGGCTAACTAGGGAAACCAAAAAACTCATGCAACAACGAGACAAATGCTGGAAACGTTCTCAGCACAATAAACATCCAGAGACCCTTATTCAATACAAGCAGCTCCGCAACCTCACAAAAAAACAAATATCCAAAGACAAACAATCCTACTATATGAAACTCCAAGCCAACCACTCCAAAAACCCTAAATTATTCTGGAAGTCCATTAATTCACTCCTCAACCCAGGCACTAAAAATAATCCTTGCCCTGACACTACCAAGTCTGATCCAGAAATTGCCACTCTTTTCAACTCTTTCTTTATTAACTGTATAGCTGAACTAAATAAGACATTTCAAATTAACCCATCCACACAACTCAGTCACTCTACCCCTGCCTCTAAACCCAACCCTCCCACCACCTTTGAACTTAAACCAACCTCTAAACCCATCCCTCCCACCACCTTCGAACTTAAACCAGTCTCCACCTCATATATAAAAAAACTTCTCAGCAAACTGAAACCTTGCTCTAATGCTCCAGATAATATTTCATCCAAATTCTTACAAATTGCGGCAGATGGAATCACCCTTCCCATTAGTATCCTAATCAACAGATCCATAATGGAATCTTATGTCCCCAAGCTGTATGCGTTCTGCCTTTATACATCCTCTCCACAAAGGCGGTAAAAACAATAATACCTCAAACTTTGCTCCCATAGCCATCCTCTCCCCAATATCAAAATCCTGGAAAATGCATTCACATTCAGTTAATGCCCTTCCTTATCGATAACCAACTCATCTCCCACACCCAACATGGTTTCCGCCCTGGCCATAGCACTATAACTGCTCTACTCTCATTCCTAGATACAGTCAACCATGCCCGCGATACTGGTAAAATAGTTTCAACAGTTCTACTAGACCTCTCAAAGGCTTTCGACACTGTCTCCCATACTCATCTCCTTAGCCACCTTGCTAACCTCAACCTCTCTCACAATACACTGTCTTGGTTCTCTAGTTACCTATCCAATAGATCTCAAGCTGTAAAATGGAGGAAAGGTACCTCTAACTTCCTTCCAACCCCCACTGGTGTTCCCCAAGGTTCCATTCTTGGCCCTATGCTATTCAACATCTTTATCAATGATTTTCACTCTGCCATCCCTAATACTAAAATTGTACAATACGCCGACGACTCCACTTTAATCTGTTGTGCCACCAACCTCCCAGAACTTCTATCATACACACAAACAGCTTTCTCCACCACTGAGAAGTGGATGCTCCAAAACCACCTTTCTCTAAATGCTAACAAATCCAAAATACTTCTCTTCCCCCCCTCAAAATCCTCCCCTCTCGACAAAAACTCATTCCAAATTAGTAGCCATAGTAATTCAAGTATAGAAATTGTTCCCTATGCCAATCTACTTGGGGTCACTATTGATGAAAACCTAAAATTTGACACCCATATTCAACTCAATATCAAGAAGACACATCAAAAACTTGGCCTGCTATATAGAAACATTCACTATCTCTCTCCTTCTTCTAGACAAACACTCGCCACTGCCTATCTTCTTCCCTCACTACTGTATGGCGCCCCTCTATTAACTAATTTATCTGCCTCCCTTTCCTCAAAAATGGAAATTTGTTATAATAAAATTTCTAAATTTGCCATCAAAGCCAAACACACCTCCTACCATTGCTCTGCCCTCTACTCACTGAACTGGCTAGAACTCCCCAACCTTCTAGACTACCTACAACTTAACACTGCCCATAGGCTATTATTTAACCCCTCCAAATGTCCTGCACTATCCAACATTCTACAACTTTACACCCCTAACAGGCCACTTAGATCTGCTCACCTAAACCTACTCAGTGTCCACACACCAAAACGACCAGCCGGCCAACTCCTCCTATCCTTTTCCTTAGCCAAAAAATGGAATTCTCTACCTCCATCTTTACGAATGACTAAAAACCCTAACAACTTCAAAACCCTACTCCATTTCCACTTATTCTCTAATAGGAAGTGCAACTGCACTTTCCCCACCTAGCCTTCTACTCTCAACACTAATTGCATATCCATACTACTCCTTCTTCCTACACTTTGTTCCATGATTCTACTTATTTCTTTCTGCTGCCTTTGTATATATTGTAAATACTGTAAATAGTCTGCACTCCCTTTTTCCCCCTCCCTACAATTTACACTTGGTCTTCCACTCTGCCCCAACAAAACTCAAATTCTATATAACCTTATTAACCATTCATGTTAATCTATGACCCATATGCTATGTTACCAATGTACCCCATACTGTCTCTGCTCTTCCACTCTGCCCTAACAAGACTCAAATTCTAAATATCCTTATTAACCAACCATGTTAATATATGACTCATATGCTATGTAGCCATTGTACCTCATAACTGTCTCTATATGACAATTTTACCCGTATTCATTAAACCTATTGTTTTTTGTTCTATCTTAATGTACCCATATGTTTGAATCTTAAATTTAATTTTACCTGTTTTTTTATCTTTACTAAATAATGTGGAGCTTTTCTCCCCGGGCCTCCACTGAAAATGGGCTCCTGAGCCCAGTGGACCTCCCCGGTTATCAAACTGAAATAAATAAAATAAATAAATAACAACAGAGTATGAATTGTATTACACCAGTCCAGACCACAGAGAGTCTTTTGATCATGTTTCTTGACTGGTTCTTGAAAACAATTTTGCTTTTTGAAAATACATTTTTTAAACAGATGAGGGGACTGGCCAAGAGACCCCATGACTCTTAGTTTCGCTATTGTGGACCTTCAAGCATGGTGATCATAGCATATGCAGAATTATCCATGTTGGAAGAAGACTGTATGACATTTTTTGATTTATTGTTGGCATTTTATCACAGGAAAATGACACTATCAGAGCTGAATCAGTTCCTAGAATTTATGAGGAATTTGGCCACTTTCTTAAAATTCACAGTCTACTCTAGCTCAAGGCCATCCTTAGGCATAGGCAACCTAGGCAGCCATCTAGGGTGCCACTCAGACAGAGCTGCTTTTCTAACTTCCACCATTTTTAACTATATGGAAACAGCCATTGGTGTGGTACCCAAAAATGAAAGCTCTACACGTTTTTAATTCCCACCCTTTCTGGTCAGTCTCAAAGATGACCCAGCCAATTAGTCACAGAGCCTTTAAGGTTCAGTGATTCATTTCTAGATCACAGTGGGTGGGACTGATCAGAAAGCCTGGAAACTTTAAACCATGGAAGCTGTTTGTAAAAGTGCTGTGTGCATGTATTCAGTGGCATTATGAGGAACTGCCCTTTTTGTACCAGGTAAGTTTTTTTTTTCATTCTGGCAGGCAAGCAAATATTATAGCTCCCACGTCTCTCTGATTTTACACCATGTTTTTTGCTTTGCCCCTGGAAAATGTTTGATTTCCTAGTTAAAAACACTAAGGATGGTTAGTCAGTAATGTCATTCACACTTCTTATTGTTCCAAAAAGGAATGTTGATTCAAATTCTGTTCTATCAACTTTGTAAGCGAATTAGAGTAACATTTAGAAGCTATCTCTAATTTGGGGCCTTTGTCACCCTAATTTTGTGCCACTTCCTTGATTTCTGAGAAAAAAGTTGGCAGGACTGCTAAGTATTCATACCTCTTAAGTGTCCCATATGATTTTATCTCATATTTTTGGTCTGCTTCTTGCAAATTTTCTGGTTTAATGGTACATCGTTGAAGGTTGCAGTCTGACTTTCAGACTTCATAGCCTTCAGAAAATTCATGCTAATGTAGAAAGTGTACAGTGTGTGTGTGTGTGTGTGTGTGTGTGTGTGTGTGTGTGTGTGTGTGTGTGTGTGTGTGTGTGTGTGTGTGTTTGTGTGTGCCCTCCCTTCTTAGGATAGACTCAGCAGTGCTTCCCTTGCCTTGTCTCAGTTCAGATGCCTAAACCACTAAACAAACCCAGGGTACCTGAGCCACAGTTAGGGCTTTATCCTTCTATGTCAAAGTATGGCATCCAGTATATAATATGTTAATGCAAATGAAAACCCAATATTTCTATGTGGCCCTTATTTATTTTATTTTATAAATGCCTGACATCTGAGATAGACAGATAAAGTAGCTATAATTGCTGAGGTTGCCTGTGGGGGAAATGACTAGCTTTCTGATATTTGTTCAATATTACAGCTTTGCAGGGCTATGTCTGTGATAAACAAATTAGAATACTGCAATGTGTGGAAGAAAAATAAACACAGATTCCAAGATGGCTGCACTCTGAAAGCAAGTTAATTAGAGCTCTC
The DNA here is from genome assembly GCF_019279795.1 of Protopterus annectens. Classification (NCBI taxonomy): domain Eukaryota; kingdom Metazoa; phylum Chordata; order Ceratodontiformes; family Protopteridae; genus Protopterus; species Protopterus annectens. The sequence continues at coordinate 1,946,132,603 of NC_056726.1, forward strand.
CCAATGTGAAAAATAAAAAGTGGTGTAAAAAAGCTAGTAAAAGCTAATAATTTGGGCAAAATTCAGTTACTGGTTAGTCACTGCACTGCCTGGGTGTCAGCAAAACAAGAAATCTGGAGACACTAAGAGAAAATCAAATGGAAAATGAGAAGAAAAAACTATGATAGAGAATGATCTTGCAGTTATGCAAACAGCAATTCAAGTTTCAGCTTTGGTACAGGAGATGGCGTCTAGTATCTTAGATGAAAAAAATCAATCAAAAGCATTCACAGGTGTTTAAAATAAGTGAACACTGAAGGAATGTATAAAGTCAAATGGCAAAAGGCTGGTAAATAGTAGAAACTTTAAACAGCTATTCAGATGAGCTAATAAAACTGGATAAATCAGAAGATGACATGAAGGAAATACTGGATGAATATGGGGCTACCCAAGAAGATATGTTTCAAAAAAGTAGTTAGAAGACAGAGCACACAGAGAAAAACCCATAAATTTCTGCTTTACCAGAGAAACAGGAATAAATTAATTGCATTCATTTTATTAGAGGACAAATAAGCAACTGGAATGGTATTCCAAAACAAGACTTGTTGATTGAAAGGGCACACCATACATATGTTTCAAATTTTGCCATAAGAAAAGAGTCAAGGCCTATAGTAGCAAAGATAAAACCATACTAGCAAAAAGAGCTGCTCCTGATAAAGTTGTAGAAAAAGGGAGAAATATTAAAATGTGGGGACGCTGAGATGTTTGTAGAAAATGTTTATTCACTGCACACTAGACTGAAGACAAGTGAGTTAATCCCTGCCATCAGGGGCTGTTGAAAAGCAGGTATGGGATTCAAGTTGTTATTTTCAGTTGTCTTTAAAATATTTTTTTTCCTGGAGGGTCAAGAACATTTTTGAATGCAGAATGGGCTAAGGAGAAAATTTTAAAAAAGTTTGCCGACAAAGAATGAGCTAGCAAGCTGAAGGGGACTCTGCTTCTCATTCTTTTGGCAGTAAATACCATAGAGAGAGCTTGCTAGTGAAACATTTTCAGTTGTTCCAAAGGAAAATAAATGTACAACAGAAAAATGTCCAGGAGCTGACTCACAAAATTATGAGTACCATGAACTTGAACCAGAGACCAGGTGTTGGGTGGTTGAAATAATGAGGAAGAAGACCAGCCATTATGTGAAATTAGGAAATACATGGAAGAATTATAACATGTAATTTCCATAACATACAGTTTAGACATGAGAATTATGTTTCTGCAAAATGAAGGAGCTAAAAAAATGACAGAATACTTGTGACTGTGTTAAATTGGTAGGAGGACTCTAACACATAACCCTATATTTGTTATTAATGTGTAGAAGCACAATAAAGGAACTGAAGATTTAACTGTAAGTACAAAACAATATGCAATATGTGCATAATACATTTAATTAAATAAATGTCATGTTATGTTGTACACTAGTTCTGTATAATATGCAGAGGTGTTTTAAATTTGAGGTGGTGGATTCTTATCAGTCACTGTTAGTGATATCAAAGTAAGAAAATATTTTTTCCTTGACTGTAATGTGTCTGGGGGTTTATATTGTAGCAAGATAAATACAGGTATAAAGAATATAATGCTGTGATCTTGGACTAGTGGAGGAATGTAAAAGTGTATTGATCATATGTGTATTAAAATATAATAATGCTTCCTGCTTTTATACATGTGGAAGTACAGACTAAAGTTCTTAATTTATACTGCAGACAAAGACTAGTTTCCTAAACAAGCAATCTAGAAAACTGATAGCAAGAAAAGCTGTAGGTTTCTAGCATTTGAAAAGCTATTATTTTTTTTTACCATCTGCAGATCCCTCCTGTCATAGACATTGAGTCTACAAGTGCAGGAAATTAATCAGGAAAATACAAAACAGTATGCTGTGAGACATTTCTGTAAGCAACATTATAATTCACATTTAAAGGGGAACTGGCAGGTAGTTCAGTGAAAATAAATGAAGTTTGATACTGGCAAAAGTTAATACTTTTGCACATAGTTGCATCCCCAGCTGCCTTAATACTTCAGTATTAAATATAACAGGAACAGAAATTAATTTATTTATTTAAGCATGGCTAGTTCATGTTTTAAGTCTAAAAATCAATTATCTAAGAGGATGCATGCTGTTTTTCTCATCTGGGAAGGAGATAGAGATAAAACAAAGACAGATGGTATTTGCATAATATGGAACACTGGCTCTTGCATGTTTCTCCAACATCATTAAACATTAGAATAGGTAAAGCTTATGGGTGTAGTTGTCTATTTGGGGCAACTTTCCCTATATGAAAGGGTAAATACCCTTTTTAGAGAGTGTATATAGTTTGTGTGCTTGCTGTGAGTTAAAGAGGGTTAGAGGATTGAAAACACATTTAGTTTTATCTTTCCTGGGTGTTTTTATTGAAGTGTCTGGGAAAATGTGATATTGGTTGAAACATAGATGAGAAGCAGCAACTGCATCCAAGATCATCCTACAAAACTTTAGCATGCACATGTAAGCTGCAGACTATAAACATGTATTTAAAAGAACTGTTATGCAAAATATGTGAAAGTGATAGCTTATTATCAGAATGACTGCTTTATCAATTTTATCATGGAAAATAAATGGCATTGCAGGTATAGACAAACAACAAAGAATACTGAATTATATTAAGAAATGTAGGTTGCAAACTGTAATGTTACATGATATACATTTGAGTAAAATGAGCATGTGAAGTGGGGATTTTCAAAAAGGCAGCGCACTGGTTAACAGCTTAATTTCGTCTCTCCCAGTGTGAAAAAAGAAACTGAAAGATAACAGCCAGTGATTCTGCCTTTTTTGGTAAAATTTAGTTACTGGCTGGTAAGTACACTGCCTAAATGCCAGCAAAGAAGAGATCCAGAAAGAAAATCAACTAGAAAATGTGAGGAAAAACAATGACTGAGGAGACTCCTTTAGCTGTTCAGAAAAAAAATCAAGCTCCTATTTTGGTACAAGAGATAGCTTCCAGTAATTTAGATGAAACATTAGTTAAACGTGCTCAGAGTTGATTAACATAAATGAAACATTGAAGAAATATATCAATATAAGTAACAAAAGCTTGAAAATGGAAGAAGATTTAAACAGCTATTTAGACAAATTAATAAACTGGCAAAATTAGAGGTCTAAATGAAGAAAAGGCTGGCTGAGTATTAGACAGCACAAGAAGAGCTGTTTCAAAAAATGGTAGAGTTAGAAGACAGAGCACACAGAGAAAACCTGAGATTTTTTGCTGTACCAGAGAAAGTGAAAGGAACAGATTGCATTAATTTTATTAAATCACAAGTTAGTAATCAGACTGGTACTCCACAACATTATTTATTAATTGAAATGGCACATAGTGTGCATGTTCCAAGCATGACCATGAGAAAGCAGCCAACACCAGTATTAGTGAAGATGCAACCCTACCAGTAGAAACAGTTGATCCTGACAAAACTGTAGCAGAAGGGCAAAAATATTAAAACATTTGAGACAGTAGAGTGTTTGTGGAAAATTATTTACCGTACAGAATATTTTTTCCTAGAGAATCAAATTCATTTTTGAAGCGGAACAGACTAAGGAGGAAATAGAAAAGTTTGTTCAACAAAACATGAGCCATCAAACTGAAGGGACTCTGCTTTTCATTCTTCTATTAATAAAGCTCATAGAGAGATTTTGGCAGTGAAACCTTTTACAAAGTTCCAAAGAAAAATGCTTGAGAGAGAAAAAAACATAGGAGTTGACTAGAAGAATTGGGATAACATTGGACTTGAACCAGAGTCTGGGGTTGAGAAATAGAAATGAACAGAGAGAAGACCAGCAATTCTAAAATTAGTGAATAAATGTGAGACTTTAAAGCATTGATCACTTTTGTAAAATATGGATTTACGTGAAAATCAGTCTGAGAAAGATTTGATTTTTGTTGCCTTTGTTAAATTTGTTGGGGGGCTGACAGGCATATACACCACTTTATGTCATTAGTGGTTGGAAGGACACTAAAAAGAAAAAAGGAGAAATAATGAGTAAGTGATGGTAAGTAAAACAATTTTTGTTCTTAACACTACTTCTATAAAACATTTCTTGATATAAATTGCATATAGTAAAACATTTTCAGTGATTATTGAATGAGATGAAGATACTAAAGTAAACAAGTACTTTTTTTCTTTTTTTAGTTTGAAGAAATGTAGGCATTACAATGTAAAAAGAGAAAAAAGACTGGAGAAAAGCATGTTTAAGTTAATTGGCTATAATCTTGGGCTGTTGGGTGTGCGGGATGAGGTGTAATTATAATTTATTTATTTATTTATTTAACATTTGTTGACCGGGAATGTCCGACTAGGTTGATAATATATGCAGAGATGAAATGTTTTCTTTTGTGTAGGTGAATGTCTTGATTAATGTCCTAGGCTTAATCTAATGACAAGTTTTTTTTTTTCATTTAAGAAATTGCTTTTTTAAAACAAAAAATGTGAGACCACAATGTAATGAATAGCCTTCCTATTGCAAATAAATGTTCAGTGTTAGTTGAGAAGTGCATTCTGTTTTTATGTTTACATAGAAACAAACTGACTAAAGGTGAGTGGGGCAATAAACCTAAAGGTCTAGACATTGTTTACTGAAAGAAACATAAAATTAAAAGGTACAAGAATAAATAGCTGAGTAAAAATAAAGTTTGAAATTACTGAAGTGAATAAGAAATACCAACTTTTCTAGTAATTAAATACATTAATGCATTTACTAGAATAGTGTAGAATTTAGCTTTATTCAAAGATCGGTGCACTTTTTCTTACAGCTAAAAGTTATTTTTCTAAAAGCATATAAGCTGTTTTTCACATCTAGGAGGGCAATAAAGATAAGACAAGAACAGAGAGCAATTATTGTAAGTAGGATTACAGGCTGTAACATGCACTGTAGCATGTATAACCTTAATTTTAGGTTAGTTAATGCCTGGGGTGCAGCTGTTGATTTGGGACAATTGTTATCAGGAGGGTTAAACTTCATTATTTGACTATGTACATAGTTTCTTCTGCTTGTTTTAGGGTAAAATGTTATGGGGGAATTCTGGGGCATGTTTGTTTTTTTTTTTTGTTTTTTGTTTTTTTTTTTTTTTTGATGGTTGTAAAATGTGATATAGGTTTACACTGAGATGACAAGAAACAACTGTATAAAGGATAAACCTGCCAACAATAATGGGTGCATGTAACACAAAAGGTGGAAATAGACATTTAAAAAAGCTGTCATATATAATAGGTGGGAATAATACCTTCTTATCATAATGGCTATGCTAAACATATTACTCTGGAATATGAATGGCCTCACATGTATAGACAAAAAAGTCAAGAGTACTGAATTATTTTAAAAAATGCAGAGTGCAAATAGCATAGCATACTACAGGAGGCACGTTTGGAAAAAAAGTGAGCATGTGGGTTTGATTTTGATAAAGAAATTATTTCAGAATGGATGTTCAGCAGAATATATGGAACAAAGGAAAATGGGGAGTACTCATACTAATTGCTAGATGAGCTCCAATGGCGATAGAAGAGGGAAAATATAGCAATGGTAGATTTGTGGTAGTAAGGGGCTAATGGCAAGGGAGGAGTATTATCCTGGAATATATTTATATTCCATCTAAAACTGCTATTATGGATCTTTAAAAAGTTTTGGAAGAAATAATCAGCTTTCAGCAGGCAATATTACCTTTAGGTGGAGACTGGAGCTTAATTTATGACAGTGAGGATGTATCTAGAGGACCTAGAAGGAAACATATAACAAAATAGGGCAGATTCCTGAAAAACCTTTAATAATATTTGGTATGGAAAACATGATTGCAGTAGTAGGAACTTGGAGAGAATTTACATATTATTTGTCAAGGTACAATAACTGGGCTAGACTAGACAGAAATATATATTTCTCAGGAACATGCACATTTACTGGATTGCTTTGGCACACATCCAATAACTATTTCAAGACATGCACCAATAACAACTAAGATAAAAATACTGGGTGATGAAGTACAAATGAGACACTGGTGCTTCCCCATCTACATGTTAAAAAGAGAGGAAAGTAAGGAATGGCTAGTGGAATTTATTTTAGAGTTACTAGGGAAGATAGACATTTCTTCAGAAGTTATAGCTAGTGAGTAGGACAAAATGAAAGTGAAGTTTAAAAACAGAGTAGAAATAAAAGAAAAAGAGATGTGGTTAAGAAGTAAAAATAATTATTTTCAGGGGCTGACAAAGGTTAAAGTACTGCAGAATAAGGGGAATCTTATAGAACAAGAAGAGGCACAAATGCAGATTGCTAAAGAGAAAATAAGAGAGTATCTGGATAATATGCAGGAGTTTAGAAAGATTGCTGTTAAGCAATTGTTTTTGATTATAACTCCAAAGCTCAAACACTTTTAGCACAATCACTTAGGCAACATAAATTAGAGTTTTTACTAAATGTAGGGGGCTATAACAAGAAAAATAACTAGACATCCTGTAGAGGTATTAGAGATATTTCAGAATTTTTATGAAAATTTATATAAAGCAGAGGAATATGAAAATAAAAAAAGCACAAATGAAAATATTTATGGGTAGATGAGACTCAACAATTAACAGTTAAGGTAGGAGGAGATGTGATGAAAATGATGATTAGAGTCAATCTGCAGGAAGTCTCTGGAAATAGATAGTATTCCTGTGGAAGTTTAGAAGCTAGGAAGGAAGAACATGATACAGATCTGGAAGGTTTTAACAGTATTTTAAAAGGAGGAGAAGTACCAACATTCTGGAAGAAAGCTGTGGTGGCTGTAATAGCTAAAGATGGTAAACTCCTATCATAACCAGCTTCATGTAGGCCCATTTCAATTTAAAATCATAATTATAAAGTGTTTATGTCTATAATAGTTAAAAGAATGGCAAAGGTGTTACCAGAGTGATAGATATGAATCAATGTGGATTTGTGGTGGGGAGACAACATTTAACAACATTAATAGAACAATGATGATCCAGAGGTAAGCAGAATATAAGTAAATACTGCTGCTGATAGCAGGTCTTGATGCAGAGAAAGCATTCAACAGAGTAAGCTGGGATTTTATGAGTACACTAATGAGAGCATTTGCATTCCCCTGATACAATAATAAGGTTAATTAGAAGGATATATGAGGGATTGGAGGCAAAAAATTGAAGTGGGATGGTTCCTCTCTGATACGTTGCACCTGAACAGAGGAGTCTGAGTCAAGCAGTGGTATTCTCTTTCCCCTTTGTTATTTGCATTATATTTACAGCCATTGGCAAAGAAAATAATTAGTATGTAATCAAGAAAAGCTGTTGTTATTTCAGACAGTATTACTTTGTACCTGATAAAACCAGAAAAGGACATCTCAGTGATGTGGAGCATTCTGAAATAGTTTCAAGTCTTTTCAGGATATAAAATTAAAAAAAGACAAAACAAAGGCTATAGCTGTAAAATGTATACCCACACAGGAATTGGTTCAAAAATACCCATATTTAATTGGGATATGATAAAATGAAGTATTTAGGTGTATGGGTTAAAAGGATTCTGTTACAACAGCTAAGGATATGTGGGAAGAGAGTAAACAAAAAAAAAAATAATACAAAAACTGAGAAACTGTAAGCTCTTGTTTGCAGATATAGACAGCAAGTTACAAGTAGTGAAAATGTTTTTAGTCCCTTTAGTATTATATACAGGTAAGGCATATTTTTATCAACCAGAGGAGAAGTTGTGTACAGTAATTAATAAAGAGTTGAAGGATTTTATCTGAAAGGGGAAGAGGGCATGGGTTCAAGTGGGATAAGTTGATCCTTCCAATAGAACAAGGTGGCTTACAATTACCCGATTCAAAGGGATATTTTAGAGCTACACAGTTAAGGTTTATACACAAATCAAAACCAGAAAGCTATAATTCAAAGTGGAAAGGGATGATGATGAAGCAGGGGGAATTTCAAGAAATAAGGAGAGATAGAGAGAGAGAGAGAGAGAGAGAGAGAGAGAGAGGAAGTTTGGATGCAGATCCTTAAGGAGAGTAACAACAGCCAGATAGAATGTTATATTCATAAAGTAGCAGAAAGTATTCTAAGAACTAAACCAACATGAGAATGGAGAAAGGCGATTCTGTGGATAAGGATGACTTCAATTAAGGGTACAGACAATAGGCAAGAGGGAGCTGGGATTTATTGGACAAAACTGTCAAAGGAACCAATGTTTTGGGAGCAAATAACAAAAAAGGGAAAGGCAATAGAGTGGAAAGAGGCCAGAAGGACATTTGGACTGCAGGCTAGAGACTGCCTTCCCTGTCATGGATTGATATCAGAGCAATGACAAAGAGAAAGGGATATGGGAAAGACCTGCTGCGGTATATAGAACAGTAGAACATATAAACTGTTGCAGAATAACTATAGGAATCAGTCAAAGGAGGTTAGAAAATATTGGGAAGATAGATTAGATTAGCAATGCACAAGACAACAATGGGAGGGCTCATGCAACAAAGTCTAGAAGATTTAGGATTTTTTCTTAGAAGTGCTTGCATATTTATTTTTATACCCCAAGCAGACTTCAAAGAGTTTTTTTCAATGGTAGGCAGGGAATGTTGGCGGTGTAATGGGGAAGAAATGGATAACCAAGAGCATATGTTTTGGGAATGTAATGAGCTGTCAGACTTTAAAAATTCCCTACAGAGTACTTTTTTTGAAATATTGGGTGAGCAAATGGGTGTAACTAAGGAAATTATTTTTTTGAGCTGAGATACAGAATCCAAATTGCCTAGACATAGTAAGGCCTTGATAAGTATAATTCTGTTGGCTGTAAAAAAGCAATTACTAGAAAATAAAAATCAGAGTCTATGCCAATGGTATTTAAAGTAGTGAATATTGTAACAGAGATAAAAGAACTAAGTGGAATCTTTAGAAAAGGGTAGGAGCAAATTACATAGAAAAATGAAAATTGTGGGAACAATACATGCAAAATAATGTTTTGAAGGAGAAGTGAGGTTTAAGTGAAGGCAGGGATTGATCAATTTATATAATGTTGGATTGATGATAATTGCATAAAAGAATATATGTGATGTATAATGTTTGTAACTGTGAACATCTTAATATGATTTGTTTTGTTTTATTTTATTTTATTTAAACGTATGTTTGCCTATGTCTTAATTGATAATTCAATAAAGGTATTAAAAAATGAGCCTGAGAATTTGGCAAAGATAGGGTTTCAGAATACATATTCAGCAGAGTGTCAGGGGCAAAGGAAATGAATTACTTTCGTCAGCAAAAAGTAATTGCAGGAGTGGCTCCAATAGTGGTAGAAGAGGAGAAGAAACACAAATTACGGTAGATCTGCAGTAATAAAGAGTTACTGGCATGGAAGGAGGACTTCACTGGCATGCATTCTTCTTCCACTTAAAATAATTATTATGGAAAATAAAGTAAAAAAATCCCTGCTCCCATGAGAGGGTATTTTGCAATTCAGAGACAGGGTAGCTGATATGAGGAAAGACCTCATCATCTGTTAATT
>NC_056726.1:1946147131-1946289631 GCF_019279795.1 Protopterus annectens
GATGCCGTCCCCCTTCCAGCAAATGTTTCATCACAGACACCACTCATTCCATGTCATTTATCTGATCCACTGAATCGGCAACATTGTGAAAGCAGTTATGCATGCAAGCCTGTGCCACATCTACAACTGTAAGCATTTCCTTGGAGGCCCTATTGGAATTTGTCTGCACATCCATAATGGCCCTAAACATATGTCAAGTGGCACAGAAAGACATACCTGAATCAGGTGTAAGATGGAAATAAGCCTCCTCTGAGTAACCCAAACAACCCTCCTGTGTGGAACCTTTAGCTATGGTCAGAGTCAACAGGCAATGAAGCTGCAGTAACCACACTAACCTGATCAAGTGTCTCACCCTCCATCTGTCCAATATCTGAGGGTTCACTGGAATGGGTTTGTTTAGGCCTACGGGCTGTGTCCAGTGGAATTTCAGAGGATGGCTGAATGTCAACCTCGGTGTCAGATTCAACCTCTGCACACCCCACACCCCCCAGATTGTGCCTGTGTTTGGCTACCATCATCATCAGAGTCTGCCAATACTCTCACATCAAGCGGCACTGTCAGGATAACCTGTGATAATAAGCAACAAACACAGGAAAGAAATTAATAGCTGCACTACTATTTTATTTATTTTATTTTACATTTGTTGACCGGGCTAGTCTAGCTGGATCAAAGTCCATTTTCAGTAGAGGCCCGAGGAGAAAAGCTCCACAGATAAAAGCAAGGTAAATTATAAACAAGTACAATACATTTATGTGACTGGCAATGAGTAAAATACAATGATATTAGTCCAGGTATGGTTGTACAAATCGAAGAAAAAACAAATAATACCAACTATGCATTTAATACTTTCATACTTCTTTTTGAAGTTCAAATGTAATGGATAGCTATAAAAACATTAATTGTTAGTTAATAATTTTTTTTTTTTTTTTTTTTTTCATGTTTGAGAGTGGTAGTAACAATGTAATCATTAAGTCTTTATGTGATCAGAGAGAAACATTACAGAGTTGATTAAAGAAATATGAAAGTTGAAAGATGAGAGCAGGTTAGTCTGGATTGGTGCAAGAACATAGCCAGAAATTGTTTAGATGTAAAAGAAGTTGTTTTTTAAAGAGAGGAAGAGTGGGTAGAGAGGTGATGTATGTGGGGAGGTTATTCCATATTTTACCAATTGCATTTGAGAAAAGGCAGTTTCCTGCAGAATTTGTAATTCTAGTAGTGTTGACTTGTAGCTTTTCGGAGGAGCGTAGTTGTTTCAGGTTACAATAAGGAGTCAAGAGGTTGCTAAGGGCTGGTGTTTTTCATGGTTGATAAAGAATTTTGTGTGCTATTAGAAGTTGTTGATAGATAAGCTTGTTAGGAAGTTCCAACCAGTGTAATACTTTTAGGTTTAGACAGTGGTGGGTTCTATACTTAGATGCTGTGGCAAATCGAGCTATATTGTGGTAAGATGTATTTAGTTTCCTAAGGTTACCTTTAGAGAGATGAGTGTAGATAGGGGAAGCATACAGTAGGGTAGAGATAAGATGGGATTGTGCTAAGGTGGACCGTGCTTTGGGTGTAAGGAAGGGTTTGATTCTATACAGTGAGCCAATCTTTTTATTCACTGCTTTTATTGTGTTATTGATGTGATAATCAAAATTAAGATTATTATCAATAATAATCCTAGCAGTTTTGTAGTAGAGTCAGGGGAAATGTGGGAATTATCACTTGCAGTAATAGTGAAGTTTAGTTGAGTAGATTTGTGGGTAGGTGAGAATAGTAATAGCTTAGTTTTTTTGGGGTTCAGGAGAAGACATCTTTTTGAGAACCATTGTTCAACGGTTGAAAAGGTTGATTGGGTCAGTGACTGGAGTTCTATTTGAGAGGAAGCTGTACAAATTATGGTTGAATCATCTGCATATAGTATGCAGGTAGTGTTTTGGATAGATGATTGGAGATCATTAATAAAGACAGAAAATAAAAGTGGTCCTAGTATAGATCCTTGGGGTACTCCTAGAGAGATGGGTAGTAAAGTGGATAGAGAATTTTTCCAGAGTACTGCTTGTTGCCTGTTTTCAAGATAGGATGAAAACCAGGTTATTGAAGAGTAATCCAGGGCAAGGGATTTAAGTATGTGTAGTAGGAGTCTATGGTTTACCATATCGAAGGCTTTTGATAGGTCTAGGAAAAGTGAAGAGGTTAGTTTGTTGTTGTTACGGTTGCAGTTGATAGTATTGGTAAAAGAAAGTAGAGCTGTGGTAGTACTGTGTGAGGGTCTAAAACCATGTTGAGTGTTAGCTAGCAGTTTGTTATGGAGGAGATGGTTGAGTAGTTGTTTGTGTATACATTTTTCCATGATTTTGGCTAGAGGAGATAGTAGTGCAATGGGGCGAAAGTTAGAAAGGTCAGTAGATTTACCTCCTTTGTGTAAGGGTATAATGTATGATATTTTCCAAATTGCTGGGAAAGTACTTTCTTTTATGGATCTGTTTATTAGGATAGAGACAGGGTAGGCAATAGATTTAGCTGCTATTTGCAGAAATTCAGCAGGAAGCTTATCTACAATTCAATGTATGCTAACAAACTAACACTAGTGCCACTATCACAGACAGTACAGCAACACACACACAGTCCTGACACCCACCTCACACATACGAATAAATGAATATTTCTGTGAAATGCTTATCAGTACTGAAATAAAAATGTTTGAAATACCATGTGCAGATGACTCCACACTTGCTAGGGAGGATTGTCCTGGAAGAAGTTAAGCAAAATGTAAGGACACCATCATCACAATAACAATAACATGGGGGGGGGGATTTGACCTTTATATGTTCATTAACAATACATTTAACTGAAATCTGGATGACACATCCAACCCAAGCCTATGTGTAATGAACCAGAATGTGTTGTTAACTGTATAAATCTGTAACTAGTTCCCTCCCAAAAATAATTATCAAACCAACTTAAGTATTGCTTTCAATATTTTACTTTATAAGAAATATATAAAAATTAATATAGATAAGCCTGAAAACTCCTCCTGGGACATACGTACATATTTGTCCTGCCTTAAAAAGCAGCACCAGCATCAATCACATGCTGTTGTGCACTTTCCACTGAGCTCTATGGATCCCTGGGCAGTGGACAGGGGCTCTTTATTTGGTGTCAGTGGTGGCAATGTAGCAGCCCCCTCCAGGTAGCCAGCTGTCCATGCCCCACTGCAGATGCTGTCCTCTTGGCTGATGAAATTATGTCAACAGCATTCACAGTCTGGCTCCAAATCTGCACTCTTCCATATCCTCACATCCTCTCTCAAGCAGAAAGTCATCATGTTGCTGAAATGCTTGGAAAATGGCATTGTTTTTGGGGGTCACTGAAGGGTGGTTTATGGGGATTGGGATGCCTGGGTGCTATAGTCCTATGTGACATACAACACAAAAGAAGGATACTACACATAAATATCACATAAATAAAAGTTCTGCTTAAATATAACACATATTATTTGTTTTTCCAATATTTCCAACTGGAGAAACAAAAAAACTTTCAAGTTATTCAAATATAAAAAATGGTTATGTGGTTGTAACTTATCACAGTTACACAAAAAACAAGGTATGACCGAAAACAAACTGTAACAATAGCAAAGCAGACCTCTGTATTTTGGTTGTCCCAACACAGCAATGCAACATGGCTCCCCCACCCCCAAAACAACAGGCAAATGACATGTTTGTACCAAACAAAGGAATAAAAAATTCAGTTGTCCAGATTCAGTAAAGCCTGCATGGTCTGTTTATACCTTGTGCACGTTGTAGCGTGACACGCACATGGTAGCACACTATTTTGGATTCAGTAAGTGGCTGTACATAATGTGTAGAGCTGTCCACAGGCACACAAACAGGGTAAACACTGTGGAATACAAATTGCAGCATAAACTTCTGAACTGTATGCTAATCAACCAATCCAAGATGGAGGACCTAGCTATTCAACACGCTATAAAGGAACTGTGTAGACTTAATGGTGGTTTTCTCTGTGAATTACAAAACTATTAGAATACAGTCATGGAAAGGAGTCTACACAGAAAGAATGTTAGGGGCTGCTGTTGCTTTAACTCATGTGTATGTGCAACAGGCTGAAGTCTATGCTGCTGCTGCTAATAGACCATGGCCAAGAAGGAGAAGACTTTTCAGACCCAGTTTAAATTATCACAATCTACATGATGTGGAAATTATAGAGCGCTACAGGGTGGATAGAGACATACTACAGGAACTCCACAACCTCTGTCGTCCTCAACTCAGAGCCAGGCCATAACAAGGGGGAACCATCCCAGTGGAGACAGAGGTATGTATAGCACTTAGAATTTTAGCTACAGGTATCTTTTAGAGACCAACAGGAGACACTTTGGGGGGGTGTCACAGACATCAGCATTCAGGATCTTCCATCAGTTCATGAATGCTATGCTAGAACATTTATTTTGTTTCAGTTTGATGACTGGGGAAGTCCATTGAGCCAAGAAGAGCCTGTTTTCAGTGGAGGCCCAGGGAGGAAAGCTCCAAAGACAATTGCAGACATACACAAAGCAGTATAATCATTATCATCAGGCTGAGAATACAGCATAATACATATGATGTATAATACAGTCATGCAAAGAAATACAGATAATAGGACATCGGTGGAACTTTTGTATGTACTGAGTTAAGACACATTTTAATATAAGAATATCTAACAAGGTTAGCCAAGGTGCAATAGGAGACTGTCCAGTATTGTTTAGTAGAGTGCAGAAGTAGGCAAAGTAACGGCATGACAAGTGTAGCAGAGGATGGAAATGAGAATGGGAATGGGAATGGGAATGGGAATGGGAATGAGAATGGGAATGGGAATGAGAATGGGAATGAGAATGGGAATGGGAATGGGAATGAGAATGGGAATGGGAATGGGAATGGCTACAGGCGGAAGTTATGCTGGAGAGTGACATGGGCATGCCCATTCTGAAGATAAATGGGAGAACAAGAGAGATTTGACGTTGGTATGGTTTGGAGTATTTTGAAGGGAGGGAGGGAGAGCGTTCCATACTTTAGATATGGAGCAGGATAGCAGGAGGTAGCCAGGGGGTTGTGAGAGTTTGTAGATTTGTAGGAGATTTTGGTTTTCTGATCTGACTGAGCAGTTAGGAATATAGGGGCTTAAACCAGTAGTGAGGGAGGGGCAGCTGGAAGGTTTGAAGATGAGCTTGTGGGCAGTGGTGAGTTTAAGGAAGTTCAGGTAATTGGGTAGTTCGAGCCATTGCAGAGTATGGAGAGAGTGGCAATGGTGGGTAGAGTTTTTTGAATTGGTAGCAAATTTGCTTATTTTATTGTAGCAGGACTTGAGTTTGGATTGTAGGCTGAGTTGGAGATTGGTTAGCAGAGTAGTACCGCACATAAGAGAGGGGAAAAGGTAGGAGGAGGTTAGGATTTTTCTGGTGGAGGGGGTGACATAGTGGTTGTGTCTGTACAGGAGTCCAAGTTTTTGGAGGGCTTTTTTGATGGTGGTTTGGATATGGGTGTCAAATTTTAGATGTTCATCGATGACACTGAGCAGCTTAATATTGGGTACAATTTCAATGGGGACGTTATTCTGGCTGAGTATAGAGAATTAATTGTTTTGATAGGGGAGTCTCTAGAAGGAGAAAAGATCATCAGTTTAGTTTTATTAGCTTTTATGCCCAAGTGATTGTTTTTCATCCAGGTTTTTGTTTTAGAGAAGGCTGAGTGGGTTTTTCGAACTAGGTCGGAGGGGGAGTATGCTGAGCAGATGATTGTTGAATCATCTGTGTACTGGATTAGTGAGGACTCAAGGATGGTGCGATGCTAGTTATTGATAAACATATTGAAGAGTAGAGGACTTAGAACAGAACCTTGGGGCACTCCAGTGGGTGTATGTAGGAAAGGAGAGGTTAAGGATTTTCATTGTATGGCTTGTTGTTGTTGGAGAGGTAGCTAGAGAACCAGGTTATGGTGGAAGGAGAGAGGGTTCTGAGAGGAGAGTTGAGATATGAATAAGGGGTGGTAGATGGTGTCAAAAGCTTTGGATAGGTCTAGGAACAGGGTAGATACAAGTTTGCCAGAATCGTGTGCTTGGTTAATGGTCTTGAGAAAGGAAAGGATGGCAGTCATGGTACTATGACCAGTGATGGAAGCCATGTTGAGTGGGGGTGAGAAGGTGGTTGTATGTTAGATATGGCATCAGTTATGAATGGATACATTTTTCTAGTATTTTAGAAAGTGGGGAAAGGATGGCAATAGGCCTGAAATCGGTAGTGTCTGTGTTTTTGCCTCCCTTATGGAGTGGGATGATGTATGCATGTCGCCAGACAGAAGGGCCATAGGCTTCTTGGATGGATCTGTTTATTAAGATTGAAATGGGAAAAGTAATGCTGTCAGTAGATATTTTGAGGAAGGCTGATGGTAGATTATCATGAGCGTTGAGTAAAGGTTTAAGTTGGAGGAGTAGTTTTTTTATTGTACCTGTGGGGATGGATTTTAGGTTGAAGGGGGATGAAGGAGGTACATGATCGGAGGGATAGGGGTAGGTGGAGTTGGGATTGGAGGGGGCTTGAGGGAAAGAGGAGGAAAGTTTAGCTATACAATCCACAAAGAAGGAGTTTAATAGGGTGGCAGTTTCAAAGTCAGTAAGGTTCGGGTTAGGACAGGGGTTGTCTTTATTTCCTGGGTGGAGGAGGGAGGAGATGGTGTCCCAGAATGTTTTAGGGTTGTTTGAGTATTCAGATTGAAGTTTGGAGTAGTATGCTTTGTGGTCTCTAGTTCTTAGTTTTTTTTACAACGTTTTGGAGTTGTTTGAATTCAAGTAAGGAGTTAGGTTATTTGTTTCTTTGGTATTGCTTCCATTTTTTTTGTCTCTTTGGAGCATGGTTAGTTTAGTTTATTTTGATAGCCAGGGGGAGGTTTTGGCCTTGACATGTTTGGTTCTTAGAGGAGTATGGTTGTTGACTAGGTTTAAGAAAGATTAATTGAAGTAGATGATGGCACTGTCGAGGGGCAGGGTTCTTTGTGGGGGGGGGGGGTCCAGTCAGTAAATTTTAGACATTTGGAAAAAGTTTGAAGGTTGAAGAAGGAGAGGTTGCAAGTTTGAATGTAGTGGTGTTGCTTTTGAAGAGGAGAGGGGTAGCAGTCAGCAAAGGCTGGCAGGTGGTCACTGAGAGGGTCTGGAAGGATTCCAGCATTTGAGATAAGGTTGGGATGGGATGTTAAGATCCAGTCAATGATGGTGCCAGAGGCAGCACCCAGCAGAGGTTGAATTGCTTGTAACAATGTAGGTAGCAGTTTTATCAAATGTTTGTGAGATTTGTACCTTTAGCTGGAATTTAAAACCCTCTAAAGCAGCAGTTTAAATGTAACTGATTAGTGACTTGAGCGTCAGACTGTTAGATTAGGGAGAGGTGCTGCCTGATTCCTTTTGGATCGGAAAGAAGTTGCAGAACGGAAGGGGTCTGTACCGGTTGGAATGGCCGACTGGTGGGAGGGGAGTTATGGAGTTCTGCTGCCACCTGGTGGTAATATACTGGTGGTACAGGTAAAAAAAACAAATGGAAATGGGGGTGTCCCTGCAAGTGTGCACACTAACGGGGAGCACTCAAGCAGAGGTGACATAGGCTAAATACTTTAATAATTTACAAAGACCACTGGAGCTTATATGCACTTGTGCTGAGAGAATTTACAGTTTTTTTTTTCTGGGGAAAACTGAATTCTTTGGTCCTGGGCAGAAGGTGGTTAACACTGCAGAGCTTTTTAGGTGGTTTCTTGAATGTGAGGGGCTTGAAATTAGATCGTGCAAACTGAAATAGAAGCAGAGAAAAAAAAAGGTAATTACTATCTAATTGTGGGGTAGGGTTCAAAGTTGAAGGCAGAGTAACATAGGAAGTGAGAGGAAGAACGGGTGAGAGGTGTGTGCTTGTTGAGAGTAGTGAGTGGAGCAGGATGAGATGGGGGGATAGCGCTGGTAGTGGATGAGAGTGTGTGTGCAAGTGTGGTAGTTCAGGGTAGGCTAGCCTATTACAGCTTGTACTATCAGGGTGTAGGTCAGCAGGGTGATTACAGCAGTGAAGGTTAGCAGGTTGAATTACAGGACAGTACACTATGCACGGGATTAAGCTGTACAGCATTATACATCTGGTAGCATAAGGACATCCAATAACAACAGCTTTTGCTAAGAAATGCACTCAGTATGAATGTGAAACACAATGTACAGCATAAAACATATTATAACATCCAAAGTATGTGTGAAACAAAAGCCTTGTATGCAACACAGTGATATCAACCAATAGGAGCTAGTATTTAGTGGTATTACAGTTAAATAACAATTGAGTAGAGCTTTTCAGTAAAGGTTTTCTTTTTTTTTTCTTTTACATCAAAAACAAACAGAGATGCAGCCAAGATTCAGTAGCTCAGACCAGCTTACTGAAGCTCAGCTACTGACAATCACTCGCTTATTGGTCGCTTTGCATCATCACCAATGCGGAGCAAATAAGGGATTCAACAGTTTAAAAATTAAGTGTTTGTACAGCAAACAGCAGGGTTATTGCAGCTGATAGCTACATCAGGTTCTAAGCTGGGCTGTCAGTAGGTTAAATTGCTGTTAAAATGTTTTATAATCATGTATACACTTGGTGCCAAAACGCCCTGTTATGGACAGCAACTTATTTACGGAATCCTTCTTGGGGGACAAACCTTACAGATGTAACAACATGCTTGTGCCACATATATTTTCCACGTAATCCTGAGGATAGGGGCAGAAATATGCAGGAGTTCTACCCTGTAGCACACCACCCTGAAGTACTAGGTGTCATAGAATGCACACATGTAAAAATTAAGGCACCACCCAGGGAATAGGGAAGGCTCTGCATTACTAGAAAGGTCTTCCACTCTATTAACTCTCAAGTCAAGTGTAATCCCAAGGGAGTCATTTTGAATGTGTGTGCTGGCAACCCAGGCAGTTACCATGACTCACATTTCTGCCACACCTCCCAGCTGTATCAGATGTTCACTAGAGGGGATATCCCACAGGGTCTTTTACTGAGGGATGCAGGTTATGCACTGGAACTGTGGCTGATGACACCCATCAGAAATGCACACACACCTGCTGAAGAATGCCATAATGAGGCACACCCTCAAACCAGAAATATCATAGAGTGTGTGTTTGGGCTGCTAAAGTCATGGTTCTGGTGCCCAGAAGCATCTGGGGGAGTCCTGCAGTACAAACCATGGACATGTACTGAACTATTCCCAGTATGTGCCATGCTACACAACATCATCTGGAGAAAACAGCTCCAGCAAGATCAACAAGGGGAAGGGGAACACATCACACCAGTAATGGCAAGGTCACCACAGCCACATGCAGGTGAGGAGTCAGATGGGTAAGCAGTAGCTGCTGTGGGTGTATGCAACCATAGACATGGCTTAATATGCTCTCACATTGGCTAAGACACAATGCATAGCACAGCCACTCACCATCTAAGGGTCTAAAACCTTCCTTCTATGCACATACATATGGTAACATTGATGCCAGGCAACTCTCACAACCTTAACCTATCCATGTATTGGCTGTGTACTGCTTGCATCAGACAGAGTCAGCCCTGAACTAAAACTTTAGCAACTGCTGGATTTACAAGGTAAGTATTGAACCTGGAGTGTTTTGTGTAATAATACGAATGGCTGGCATATCCTTGCATGTTGTTACTTGATAGTGTAAGCAAGTAAAAGCTATGAGATTTGTACAGAAATTACCTTAACACATGACAGCAAAGACTTATTTGAGTTATATGTGTCCATTATTAAGTAGTAGGCCACAGGCATCAAAGATTCATACAGTCATACCTCTCAAAAGTAGTGATGGTTACTGCATGCCCTCAATTTAGCACCGTACGTTTGTATTGGAAAATCATTTAAAGAGAGAAGTTAGAAAGTAATGATACACATTTCAGTTTCAGACTTCACAATCCTCACAAGATCATTAACAATAAAGATATCTAACTTTCTAAGACCAATATAAGTTAAGGTACAATTACCAATTCAACATCACAAATGCAGATATACTAAGCACTAACTCAGCTATGCACCCTAAGCATCAGGCACAAAGCTTATGTATCCCTGAATCCAAAAGATGCAAAACAGGGATATGGCACAGTTATCATTACTTACACAGGGTGTTGTGGGGGGGGGGGGGCAGGAGACCTAGGCTGGCACAAAAGGTTGGTGAGTGCATGTGAGTAAGGAAGAGAAGCAGGCAGATATTCAGATAAAGCAATGAATGGCCAGTGAGACAAATGATTTTTAAGCTTCCCAGATGAATCATGTAACTGTTGTGTGTGTGTGTATCTGTATGGGTCCTACAGGTGAAATTGGTGTGTGAGTGTCTGCATGAACACAGCCAAGCTCTGTGCTAGCTTTACATCTTGATATGTCAGACAGGTGTGAGCCATGCATGGTAGAGATGGCAGTTCATAGTTGTTGTACCCGACCATAACTGGTTCTGCCAGGAGTTGCAATGGCATGTCCACTCCCACAGTCAAATGCACTGCTTCAATCTGAATGTGACTGATGTCTGCTGGATGAGCTCCCCTCATGCCCAGAACCATGACCCCATGGCCTGCCACATGTGGGTGTGGACAGGTCAACCACTGACAGAGCAGTGGAAGTACTGCCACTATGGGAGCATGATCAGCCAATCAGCAACACGGTGGAGGCAGTCATGCATGTCACCCTGTGCCACATCTATAACCCTAAGCATTTTTCTAGAGGCCTTATGGGAATATGCCTGTGCCTCCATGATGGCCCTAAACTTATGGTGAGTGGCACAGGAAAAGACACCTGGATCAGGTGGAGAATTGACAGCAAACCTCCTCTGAGCACCCTTAATAACCCTCCTGCATGGCATCTCACCCACAGTTTAGCCATGGCCAGAGTCAACAGGCACTGAAGCTACAGTAACTACACTTTCCTGATTGATTGTCTTGCCCTCCACCTGTCCAATATCTGAGGGCTCACTGGAATGGGTAGGCATAGGCCTATTGGCTGTGTCCAATGGAATTTCAGGGGATGGCCGTATGTCAACCTCAGTGTCAGATTCATCCTCTGCACCCCCCAATTGTTCCTCTGTTTGGCCACCATCATCAGAATCTGCTGATACTCTGACATCATGTGGTAGAAGTCCCACATTTCCACTGCCAGGATCGCCTGTGATAATAAGCAAATAACACAGGAACAATTAATACCTACACTACTACAGTTCAATATATGCTAACAAAATAACTATGATGCCACTATTAGACAGTATAGCAATACACACAACAGTCCTGAGAGCAACATCACACAGTAAAATATTTCTTTGAATTGTTCATCAGTACTAACATAAAACTGTTTGGCTTACCATGTGCTGATGATGTTATGCTCCCTATGCTGGATGGTCCTGGAAGAAGTTAAGCAAAAGGTAAGGACAACATCATTGCAATTAACAATAACACAGGGGATAATACTTTTTCCTCTTTATATGTCCACTAACTATACTTTCACCAAGAACTTGGATGACAAGTCCAATCTAAGCCCATGCGTAATCAATCAGAATGTGTTAACTCTAACACTCTTCAATACCCCCCAAAATAATCTTGTGAAACAGAATTAACGTATTGATTTAAATTGTTTTATTATACAACAGTATTTAACAACTGAGATAGAAAAGCCTACCTAAAAGCTCATGAGACATGCTTGCTGCCCCTGAAACAGTAGCACCAATGTCAAGGACATGCTGTTCTGCATTTTTCTGTGATTTGTCTGGATCCCTGACAGTGGACAAGAACTCTTCATTTGCTGTTAGTGATGGCTTTGTAGCAAGCCCCCCCAGTACCCATCTGATCATGGGTCGCTGCAGCTGCTCTCCTTCATGCAGATGAGATCATGTCAATGGTCCTATGGCGCACTTAATCATATGCCCTGCTGTGACTGCCTGTTGCATTAACATATGCAACTATTGGCTGCCAAATATGCATTCTGCCTGACATATCTCCATGTCCCCTGTCAAGTAGGAAGGCACCATGTCACCTAAAAACTTTCACAATGACCTGATTCTCAGGGTCAGTAAAGAGTGGTTTTCAGGAATTGAGATGCCTGGGTGCTATAGTCCTAGGTGTCATAAAAGACAGCAGAAGGATAATACACATAAGTATCACCTAACTACAAAATAATTATTCCTAGATAAAACAGAAAAGGTAGCATTTCAGTATTACCCACAACAGAAACATAAAACAGTCTATAGATTTGAAATATGAACAACAGGCTGGATGGAAACAAGGGAGAGTAACGATAGCAACATATCCTTATTTGTGACATAACAGAAATGCAGCTTTGCTTACACACCTCCAAA
This sequence comes from Protopterus annectens, assembly GCF_019279795.1. Lineage (NCBI taxonomy): Eukaryota > Metazoa > Chordata > Ceratodontiformes > Protopteridae > Protopterus > Protopterus annectens. The sequence continues at coordinate 1,946,159,519 of NC_056726.1, forward strand.
AGAACAGGCAAATGGCATATTTTGCTAACAAATCATCTTTGAGATGCTAAAAGTGCTAGCAAATGAACTGTCCCTGTAACATCTCTACAGATTTAACACAAAACATTCCATTTGAAGGTATTGCAAATCATGTATAACAGTGAAATGCCTGACAAACATGCCCATGTCATTAGTACACTTCTAACTAATACATACAGATAAACATGTAGCCTTTAAAGTTGCAAATGAGGTGTGAACTCATTAGAACTGCTGAATCCCAGCTCCCTGTCGCTGATGTAAACATAGTGCAGGCACACCCTAAGTGTTTGTTTTTAATGGGTTACAACTGTAAATGATTACTGGTAGGGAGAAGGAAAACACAACAGTAATGCAGACTGCCCTACATCCAGTGTGTGTGTCAGGTTAGGCTTACAAAGTGTTAGATATAATTTTGTCAAGGTTGGAAATGCACGCAAGCAACACTCAATTCACAAATTCATTAACATCCAACCTCTCCTTCATTTGTTGACAACTGCATATTATACTATTGCCATTTAATATCCTCACACATTTTAAGGACAATGATATCAAATGGCTTACAGACTGCATGTCTCAGATTATTGGTCAGATTAAAGAAGAATGAGTAACACACACAGAGAGGTAAAACAGAGATGCATATTTGCAAGCAATAATCATAACTGGTTTCATGATCACTCAGTGCACAACCTCCAAAATTAATAAATGTACAAATAACTGTTTTATGGCTTCATATTACTGTAGATAATGTTGCAGTTGCTTGCAAGCAGAATGATTTCAGTTCATTGTTGCAAAGGTATTTGTGTGACAAAGAGGGTTAAGGTACTCTTACTGTACTCTGAATGTTCATTAGTGTGAGAATTCAAATCCAGACCTATGTAGAAATATTTCATGTTTACTAACATTTTGTAGTGTGTATGTCATAGATTGATTTTCCTCATTTTAACTACTTTTCCCTAATTTTTTTTTTTTTTTACTTTTTTAGGGAACAGTGTTTGCAGGATACATGGCTTAGCTCAAACACAGGAAATGGAGAAAAATGAATGTCAGGTTTGGCTGTGCTTATCTTATTTGCATGAAGCAATGCAGTGCGTAAAATGGACTAGTGGCCCACCCAGGAAGCAGACAGAGCACCTGCAGAACACCTGCAAACAGGGCATATCTAAAAGAGCAAAGGTCAAAAACATACATTGTTGCAGTTTTTTTTTCCATTGTGCAACTGCACTTAGCAGCACTGTACAGTGGTTAGCAAGGCTCCCCAACAGCTGCAGCTGTTGAACACCTGCAGACAGGACTCAGACACTCAATAATTGAAACCAGATACATTCCATTAATTCTATTGGGCACCACGCAAATACGCTAAGCAGCGTTGCATGGCGGTTAACACAGAGACCTTAAGAATGATTAGAAAATTAGAAAATGTCATGTAAATAGTCCTGCAGCAGCAGTTGTAAGTGGAAGGCTGGAGTAAAGATGGTCCTGGGTTCTAGTACAGGGTGTGTAACCTATTTTTACTGTTGTGACAGTGCAGTTTATTGCAATGAACTGAAAAACAGACAAGTGTTATTTCAACATTCTTGTGGCAACAGGTGTAAGTGTATGACTGCCATGCATATGATCCTGGGTTCTAATACAGGATATTACATATACATTTACTGTTATTCCACTTCACATTATATTTACTCTCACTTATAGCACTTTAGATAGGGGAGCTGATATGAATTATATACATGAGGAATGAGACACCATTATTGTATTTTCATATGTATGACTGAGGGTATAATGTCTACTACATTTCTGTAAGTATAATTCTGCTATCCAGATTTGCATGGCCTTCACAATTACATAAGACACATACACAACTGGATCTATATCCAATAACCTTGTCAGGTCACACACATACATGTGTAACACCTCAAACTGTCATCTGTATTTATGAATCATTCCTATGTCTGAGCAGCACTTCTTCCATGGCAAAGATGGAAAATCAACACTGGAAGAAAATGCTTTGTCCCTTATGCCAAGGTTTGAATCCCACAGTAGAAAAATCAAATTTTCTCAGTGTATAAAGGCACAAACAAATGTGTCAGGTCATTGCATTTATACCCCCAGTGCATGTCTGCAAATTTAACATATCTAACATTTGCATTCCAATTTTTAATATTTATTTCCAGGCTACATAAGTAGACACCCCTCAAACTAAGGCCAAGTGTCAGATTAACCTTCCAATTGCAATTATTTAATTCCTCCCTGCTTGGCACTGCTGCTCTCCTCTTAACATTGCACAAAAATAGTTGGCATCATTGCTTGGGTTTGCATGCTACCAGTAAATGAGATAACTGAAATTGGCAGTAAAACATCAGTTTCCATTGCTCTAGTTTGGCTGGTAAACATGTCTGGTGTTAGACAGGAAGGTGCCAAGTTTAGGGCACAGAAGTGGGGTGTCCAACAGTCCAGAATGTTTACTGGAGTCCTAATAAAGCAGCACAGTCAAAGGCTTCTGCAGGGGGACTATTCTGGCTCCCAGTACAAGTCTGAGACATGGAATAGTGTGACCCAGGCTGTATCCAGTGCCACTGGCATCCCCACACTGGAGATCAGTGTAGGCATCATTTTCATGACCTACACAGGTGAAAAAGGGATTCCCTCAACTATTGATTGAATGAGTTTGAGACTGCAGACATCCCACAGCTGTGTAAGTATGAGAACAAGAGAGTACTTGTAAGACCTAGAAAGTTAAACATAGGCAAGACACTCTTCTGTTCTTTTCTGTTCTTTCCTCAGCTGCCACCAAGTGTGACTTCAATAGGCAGGTTTGTGTTGCTCGAATGGAGAGACTGAGGGAAGTAAGTGGTATGTATACAGCAGAAGAGAATTGTTATTGTGGCTTTAAAAGTTAAAGATAGCTTTTTGGGTCTTTTATACAGTTATAACAATTGAGCATGCATATCCCAACTGTAAATTGCATTCGGGTGTAGCACCAACCAATTGTAGGAGTCAAATATTAGACTGTAGTCAGAGGTTGTGGGTTCAAATACCATGATTCACAGCTATGCAATACTGCTATTTCTTTAATAATATTTAAATTAAATTAAAAACTCTATACCAGTGGCACAAATGTCCTGCTGTAAACTGTAATCTGTATAACTGGAACATGCATATGTGTAATGTCTGCACATTTCAAGGATAACTTCCAGCAATCTGTTGTATCGTGTGTATCTGTTAGGATGTATACTTAAATATAGTACTTCAGATAAAAGAGTTGTATAATTGTGTTAATGCATTGTATGTCACATATGATGGTACTAATTTTAGCTCTTTTTTCTGTCACCATAGCCATTATCTCTCTCTTTTTTATTTTCTATTATGTGTCATCAAAATGTCTCCATGTCATCCATGTATACCACATCACTAAATGCTACACAACACAGCAAGGTAGGCCAGCCCCAGTGGATCAGCCTGCCTCAGCTCCACCGGATCCAGCACCAATACCCAGTACATGTGGGAGCCAAACTGGCAGCACTGTCTCTGCTGCCCAACCACTACCTGTGCCCTCAGATACTTCTGCCTCAGAAGCTGCTGCAGTGGTACCCTCCAGGAGTAGTGGCAGAGGTGGTGATTTCATCACCTGCTGGAAGATGCCAGGGTTGGTATGTAGGGTTATGCACTGTACCATTAGTGTACACCATGCCAGATGGAGAGGCTGTTCTCTTTCATGGTCTGTAAGAGGAGAAGACATCAAGCACTCCAGCTGCCAGTGGAGTAAGGGGACAGTGATGACAGTCCAGGGAGTAAAGACTTGATTCTCACTGTTTCCAGGCTTGACAGGCATGAGCCTGTGTTGTCCCCTCCCTCATCCCAATCATGGTATCCCCCAACATTTTGTGTCTCTCACCATCCCTGTCTCTTGCCTTGTTTGTTTTCATTTTCTTCCTAACCTGCCAAACTTTCCTGATTTAGACAGACCTACATCCCTTACCCAGCAGTCCCCTCTTACTGAATTAAAAGAAAAATGGGCACCTGTCCCACACAAAAAAATCATCCCATACATAGCTCTCCATTTCACACATCTTCTTCACACTCTTGATTCAGTCCAATTGGCCATACAACATGATTATGTTGTTCTCACGCCCTCTCTCTGGAGGTGACAGTCAAATTCAGTTAATATTCTGCACATATGATCAGTTTTTACTGTTGAAGAAATGGATAGCTATGATTATTTCCTACCTCCCTCCTGCACATTCCTGTATTGCTTTCCTTTTGTTCTTCTTCCTGCTTTCTCCCCATTTCACCCCTTTCCTATCTACCCCATTTTAACACCTATAATCAGGCTAAAAATAGAATCACACACAACACACATAAGTAGCAGAAGAAGCAATGGATCCCTTCACTTTTTGGCCTCTATGTTTGCACAGAGTTTGGCATCATATAGCAATGCTAAGCAATGGGGAGCAGTGGTACAATGCCATGGTTACCTCCATGCAATACTGCTTAACCCCACTGCACTATGCCAACACACAGCAACACATGTACTATAAACAGTTAATGTCATTGCATTATCACTGTTTATTTAAAAGTCTTAGCTACACCTGGATTTGAACCCAGTATCAGCTGAGCTCAAAAAGAAATGTGACAATGCATTTACATCTGCTGACACAAAGTCAGTTAAGCAGTAGGTGTGTTTCATACACTCAGTACTAACTCTCAGACTTTTAGCAATGCGGTTCACATTTGTGCACAGCCTAACTATGTGTAAACAGGGAAAGTAATGGAAATGTCTATCTTGCATGTGCAAACACTTTGCCAACCGTCACACAAACCCACCGCTTGATGCACTATGGAAAACTAAATATTATCATGTATTAGTGCTGTTTACTGCCCATTTCCTTTTTATGACATGAAATTATAAGTGGAAACATAACAAACTGAAGGTCCTATCTAACAATATGTCACATATTTAAAATACAGCCATGTGTTGCCTCCCGCAGGCACTGCAACCGTGGTGTCTCAGTACTTTTTTCACACATGTATCAACTATACTACATAAATTAATATGTTGTGTGATATGCAGTGCACATCAATCTGGTAAGGTGCAGAACTAGAACTGTTTACCCATAAGCCTAAACAGCCTTATCTGCAAGGCTATGGAAGGAATCATCATGAACCATCTGTGAGTCTGTGAACCTTATCCACAGGGAAGCAGGTGACCTTCAACACACTTGACCCTACCCATTTTGGTTTTGTCAGGGATCGATCTTGCTTATTAAACCAAGTGGACTTCTTTGATAATGACCCCAAAGACCTGGATGAGGGATAACAGGACATACAACTTATGATGATTTATCCAAGGCCTTTAACACTATCCCCCATTCAGGTATCATAGAGAAACTCTCCCATCTGGGGAATAACCCATACATTACAAGATGGATAGCCAACTGGCTCACCAACAGCACACACACTGTCAAAGTTGTGGACTGCACCTCCATCACTAGGCCACTTACCAGTGGAATACCACAAGACTGTGTGCTGGGCCCTCAACTGTTTGTAAACTATTTCTCTGAAGTCCAGGGAAAGGTAGATGGCTTGTGGCTTACCAAGTTTGCAGATGACTATCAACTGGGTGCACTCATATAGAGTCCCCCAATGATGTTAACATATTACAGAAAGGGCTGACACACACAAATGATTGGTGCCAAACACATGTACTGAGCTTTAAATAAAAAAATACCTCATTGTCCCCTTTGTCAACTATGCTAATTATCCCTCTGCTAATTGTGATATACATAGCTCCTCTGTAAGCTCAAACACATTGGTACGAGACTTGGAAACACATGTTGATAGCAGTCTACACTTTAATCATGGTGAGACACACATTCTACATTGCGCACCTATTAAATAAGGGCATCACATACAAGACCAGGGAGGTCATAGCTCTGCTGTACTCAACCCTTTTCAGACCACTAATTGAGTAGAATACTCCCTTCTGTCTGTACCTCACCAGGCACCTTCAGCAATAGCAGAAAACAAAGATGTTTGTAACCAGGAGAATACAGGGCTTTCAAAACATGATGTACATGGAAAGACTGAAAGACCAGTCACTGTACTCAGTATCATGCAGGCTTCTGAGAGATGACCTATGTCTGGCCTACAGAGCAGTCTTAGACCCTACCCTACTGGAAATACTGGACATCTGCAAATCAAATCGGACAAGAATAACTTGCAACAGGGATCTCAACCTAGACTGTGACATAAGCAGAACATGCTGGGGAGACAGATAAATCTCCCACTGATTGTCACAGCTCTGGAAGCAGGGCTCCTCAATTACCCTATTCAAGCACAACCTTGACAACTAGATGGGTGAATGTAAATTCACCCCTGGGGTGGCACCTATGTCCCTCGTGGAGTTGGGCAGTCAATACTGATCACAAAATTGCTCTGCTAACAACAACCATCTAACTATGCTGAATAATGGTACTTGTGTTTTTACACAGCTAGGCTTGTAAATGCCCTAGGGCTTTTAGCCTAGTAACCTCCTATGAACATGTGAAGCCATGAACCTGTGCAGGCCTCCTAACATCTTCTTTCCAAAATACCCTGCTGATGTCATCCACTATAAGTTGTCCTGCAACCTTGTTAAAGCCAGCCATGTGCCATGGCGCTAGTGTAAAGTACTGAGTTCTGTAGTCTGTGTCCTTAGATAGGTAGGGGTTCTGTTCTCACTGCAGTCAACTGTGTGGGTGTGTATGTGTGTGTGTGTGTGTGTGTGTGTGTGTGTGTGTGTGTGTGTGTGTGTGTGTGTGTGTGTGTGTGTGTGTGTGTGTGTGTGTGTGTGTGTGTGTGTGTGTGTGTGTGTGTGTGTGTGTGTGTCTAACCAGAAGAGCAAGTGTATATCCTACAGTTACCACTTCAATCCCATTGATTGACAGTATTTTGAAACTTGCACATGCCTACACATCCATTTCATGTAGGCCTCACAACATCTTCTCTCCAACATGCCCTGCTGATGTCATCCATTATAAGTTGTCCTGCAGCCTTGTAAAAATCAGACTTGTGCTGTGGCACTAGTGTAAAGTATTGAGTTCTGTAGCATCTGTACTTAGATAGGTAGGGCTTCTATTCTCACTGCAGGCAACTGTTGCATGTGTGTACTTGCTTAACATTACAGAAAGCCTTATACACCAGCAAGTAGGGCACCGTTACTGCCATATTCTCCTCACCAGACACTGCTGATGTCATCAGCTGTAAAGTGTTGGCTAAGACACTCCAAGTCAGACTTGAGTTGTGTCACTTGCCTTACATACGGAGTTCTGTAGTCTGTGTACTTAGGTAGGGGTTCTATTCTCACTGCAGTCAAGTGTGTGTTTGTGTGTGTGTGTGTGTGTGTGTGTGCACTTGCTTGACATTACAGAGAACCGTTTACTGTCTTGGATCGCCAATATTAACCTTTCATGTTTTGGCTTAAATTCACCTCTCCTTAACATTCTTCCAATCAATCCTGATCAACATGAAGTTTTTCCAAGAGTTTTCTATACTTGCAACTATATTTATGCATTTTCCACATTTTTTGCCTTCTTATCTGATCCTTCACCTTATATTCTTTCTCTTGTTTTGTTGCACATTCAGTTGCTGCCTGATTTTTATCTACTTATGGTTTGATTTCCATTCCGACTTGATGCCGATATGATTCTGCTAAACTAAGCAGGGAAGTAATCTTAGACTTATTCTCCTCATGCTTCAAAATTGACACTACATTTGGGTCTTGTGAGGTCAGCAGATATGTATGCAGTCCCATAACTGCAGATCTATGAATGCAATCAGTTTCAAGGAAGCCCATACCTCCTTCAGAATGGGGAATATGTAATCTTGGTATGCAATGATATTTATAAATCATTTGATGAGCATGAAGCATCCTTCTTGTTTTCCTGTCCAGCCTATCCAACACCTTTTGGGGCCATTCATTCATTCCAAAACTGTAAGTTAGGACAGGAAGATCATATTGGTTTATAGCTTTGACTTTGTTCCTTGATATCAACACTGCTTTCAGTATTAATTTAAGTCTTCTAAAATATTCCTTACTAAGTTTTATTCACATTTGTTCATGTTTTATTGTTGATCTTTCATCAGTTCCCAAATATTTATACACTCCCTCTTGCTCAAGTTCTTTTATATCACATTCTTGTCCCAAAGTGATATTTCAGATTTCCTTCTTTAAAGGTTGGTTTTGCACATTTATCAAGACCAAATGTCATTCTTGTATCATTTGAAAAAGTTTTGACCATTTGCAGGTGTGCTTTCTGTCCCTTATCTGTGAACTATACAGTTTTAAATCATCTACAAAAAGAAGATAAGTTATTACACTTTGCTGTTTTCTGAGATCCAAATTGTAGCCATGACCTAATCTATTAAGCAGACAGCTTAATGGGTTAAGGGCAAGACAAAAGAGCATTGATGACAAGAGAGTCACTCTGGAATATCCCGCGTTGAATTTTTATCCATGGAAAAAGAATTTTTCCTTATCATGGCTTAACTGCAAAGTAGTTTACCATTATTTTATGGTCACTGCAATGTAATCAGTGTACGGTGTATCTTATACACTTTAAAGTACACTTTTATCAATGAATGTGGGATACTATCAAATGCTTTTTTGTAGTCTATCCATGCCATACTTAGATTCTCCCCCTTTTTACAGTTCTCCATTATGACTTGATTTAACAACAAATGATCCTTTATTCCATATGACTTTATTTTATTACTCTTTTGTTCTACAGCCATGATAGAGTTTTCTTCTAAATGACTATAAATTTGTTCAGCATCAATTCCAGTGTATATTTTATACTTTGTTGGAAGGCAAGTTATTGGCCTATAATTTGTAGGGTAGCTTGCAGGTTCACTCTTAAGTAGAATTGTTTTTCCTGCTGTTAACCAGGTTGTTGTCTGTTCAGGGTGTGCATATAAATAGTTCTTACTCATGGCTAAATCTTCATGCAGACATTAGGTACTGCTACTGGGCCTGGGTTTTCTAATTAGAAGCTTTTCTTAACTTTGTTTCAGTCTCTCTGGCTGTTACTTCTTCCCATTTCATATCCTGTACATTTGAACTTCTTATTTATTCTTTTACTTCTTTAAACCATTTAGCATCTCTGTTATTTTCCACACAGTCTTCAAAGATATCTCTCCAAAATGTATCTACTTCCTCTTTTTTGACGGTGTTTCAACTCCTTTTGCCTTATTTCCCTATTCTCTGTAAAACTTTTTTATATCAGCAATAAACTGCTTATTTTGTACTTTTTCTTCATATTTATCTACATATCTTCTATGTTTTTCTACCTATGCTGATATTTTTAGTTTATTACTTGCGATAGTACATGATAGATCCTGATCTGTTATAATACTGCATGTTGCTTTTATAATGTTTATCTTTCTGAATATTTTTGTTGATCTTTTCCCTCTTCTATACTCCTATAACAGTGACACTTCTGGCCTTAATTTCTTTATAGTTTTCGCTGTTCAATACTTCCATGATGGCATTCAATTTCTCCCCTTCCTTTCCCTTACTGCCCTGTGTTCTTGTGGTAAGAGTATATCTGTTATTAATTTAAGTGCACAGTAATATACCCTATTTAGTTCTAATGCATGAACAGTCCTAATTACTGTGTTCATTTGTTTTATCAAACTTCTAACTTTCTGAGTTTTATTGACCTTCTGTAATCTATTTCTTTCATTGATCTTAATATGTCTGTCCATCTCTATTAAATCAAACAGCTGTTCTCTTAGAACATGTTCTTCTAAACTGAGGGCACATTCTTTATTCTTCATTTCCTGCAGGAATTCTAGAGGTTTGAGTACAGTGGTGTAATATACTCCTGAGATCAAAATATGATGGCATGACTTTGACTTATGATGTGCACAACATAGGCTTTCAATACCAGTGTGGACACTTGGTGGTCGAAGTTCAGACTGCTATGTATGTGTGTTTCCAGTGCTTACATCACTGGGTTTCAGCATAGGAGGACTGTTGTCAATGTTGTGATTAACAGGGAATTCCAGTTTGCAGAAGGCCAAAATAAAGACACATTTTTGCACTTGTTTGTAGACCGTGTGGCTTTGTCACCAATCACTTGTCTGTATTAGCCCCTCCTGTAGTTTATCATCATAGATGGACTCAATGTTTGTACCCAGTATGTAAGAATCAGCAAACACGGTAAGCCAAAGGTCATATAGCAGCCTGAACTGTTGAGAAATAGATTCCAAACAATAAAGGGCCAAACACAGATCCCTGGAGTACATCAATGGTGACAGCTCTACTGGTACAGGTTGATTCACCAACTTTCACAGTATGTGTTCTGTCAGTGAGCCAACTGGTTACCCATCTAGTGACCTAAGCTTTAATCCCCAGCTGGGAGAGTTTCTCAATGACTCCTGTGTAAGAGATTGTGTTCAAACCTTAGGCCAGTTGAGGCTAGTCAGTATTCACTGTGTTACCTTCATCCAGCCCTATCACACAAAACCAATGGGCTGTAACATCACAGATCACCTATCAAATGACTCATCACATACACATTCCTGACATAGCTGAATACACACTTCAACACACCGTCCATGCAGACTATATTTCTGTAGAAGGTGTACATCAACATGCATCCATCTGAGCTGGGGAAACAGCACCTGATGCATGCATGCATAGACACATCCTGACTCTCCTCATCTGTGAGGCAGACCAACATGTCATCAGGGACCGTTTCTAAATGGACACTATTGCTAGATGGTTAGTGGAATATCCACCAGCATGTGGTCACAGTGCTGACTACTCCCTTTTATGTAACACAACTACTGAGTACATGAAAGGCATCCACCTCAGAGGCCATAATACCTCCACAGTTCACAGCCTTCATCACACCAATAACCGAGTACAATGCACCCTTCTTCATCTACCTTCCTACACATCTTGCAGTGATGTGTAATTGAAGTGTACCACCTTTGTCATAGTGAGCTGTGACACATCTTATTGGCTGTACCTAGATATTCTTTTTGAAGGATATACATTACTTTGTGATGGTGCAGAACCCCCATCAAGTTGTTACACCAGATGCATGTGTGCTACCTGTTCCAGTGATGCATATTTATTTATTTATTTATTTAACATTTGTTCACCAGGAAAGTCCGACTTGGAACAAAGACAATTTTCAGTGGAGGCCCAGGGAGAAATGCTCTAGATGCATTTCTTTGTAATGTGAGAGGAAACTGGAGTACCAAGAGAAAACTCACATGAACACAGGGAGGACATGCAGACTCCACACAAAAGGCACTCCAGCTGAGAATTGAACCAGAGAACTTCTTGCTGTGAGGTGACAATGCTACCACTGCACCACTGCACCATCCTATAGTGCATACATAGCTGTCTTGACAACATTAATGGCATGGGTAACATTTGTGACAGTGTGGATTGTGCCATCTATATATGTCATGCACAGCAGTCAACTAGCCTGTGTTGATCTTAATGTCGCATACAGGTATAGCAGTGTCCCTCCTAACACATCCAGCAGATGTTACAGTGCCAGGACAGTGTGCGTGATTACTCTCATAGAGTGTGGACATGTCAGAATAGTTGTACAAGTGTGTTTGTGCAGAATAATCTTTGATTACTCTAAATCACATATGTTATGTTAGAGATAAGGAACTACTGGTGGTATTATTCTGATATTGTCCATGATTGTGCTTGCTTCTTTTAATGTTGTCTATGAACCTCTACCTGTGTCCCAATTGCTGGAGACCTCTGCTGAGATTACACTCATATTCAGGCAAATCAATTTGCACAGCTTCACAATATGAACTCTACCACAATTGTATGTGACATCCCTGACAGATGTGTCCTGCATTGTTCATGTAAGGATGCTTATCTCACACAGACATCTTCCCCATTGTAATGTCACCTTGCGTGACAGTCACATAATAGACATTCTCACTGTGCAGTCCTTATTGTACCATATTGATATGTGATTGGTGTTGCTGCTTCAACCATCTTCCATCAACATGCCCTTGCCTGCTGTACATTAGGTTGTTTCACCAGTACTCTTTCCCTCTATTCATTCCTACAATTCATCTGTGTGTCCGTATTCAATACATACACTTCCTCTGAGTGTTTATTTTACATGGCAGTCCATGTACCCTGACAGAGCATTTACACTACTTCAGTACAGAATTTCAGGAATGGGATTTCACAATACTCTGTAGTGTATATACTGTCCTGTACTGTGCTTGGACCATATACTTACCTATCATACCTACCAACTATCCAGATTTTCATAGAATGTCCAGATTTTTGTCTTATATGTCTTTTGATGTATCCCTCATCAAATTTGTGGTTTTCTGCCATTTCACTAACATGATCTCAGAACTGATGTGACTCAATAATTACATACATTTGAGTTTCAGACTTCAAATCCTTCAGAAAATGTACATTCACACAAACCCTGTGTTATTCTAGCACATTTCTAAAGAACAAATATGTCAAATCTGTCCCTATTTCTGGATCATGGTCCCCCAATTATGTTGGCCTTTGTCCAGAAGTCTTGCACTAAGAGATTGAGAGCTTTGAAAACTATTATCTGTTAAGCCTGGTAATCATTGTGGCATTCCACACAAAACTGCAGACCTTCAGTGCTCTGACTTAAACAGGATTGTTATGTGTGTTTGCTTACACTGTTTCCTGGCCAGCAACACTGTTGCCAGCCACAAAACCTTGCTTATTTACATTTAAATGCATTGGGTGGCATGAATATGCAATAAGCGCTGCTGCTTACCATGCATCGCCATGCACACATGCAACCTCCATGTAGGCTTTGCATGAAGCCCACATGGAATTTATTGAATCCCAGGGAGTGAATTGTTATAAGTGCCATCAAAGAAACTGTCCTTAAAACATATATGCACATTTACCAAAGAACATTCATTTTTATGCAATTATCAGTCACCTCTACCTGTGGCTAGCACTCCCCTAGAGGTGTCTATGGGCCATCCCAGAAGACTAACACCTTTGTATCATTGACAATATAGGACATTTACATTTCACAGAAATAACAGAAGAGTATAAAAAGAAACAGTTGTAAGAGTGATGAAAGTTAATAAGGTTGTGCATCTGAGAAAGTAAATTGTCCTGACAAAAATGCCTAAGTCATCAGTAAACTTTTAAGAAGTGTATACAGATAAAATATCATTTGCTAATGCATATATATATATATATATATATATATATATATATATATATATATATATATATTTCTACTGACATGTAAGCAAATCCAGTATATAACTGAAAAATGCAGTCATGTCTTATCATGATCAGTAGTCTTCCGTGCAGATAAATCCAAAGTAATAGCAGTCTGCTTCTGTGTTATCTACATAAACAAATATCCTCACCTTCAGGTCCTCTAGCTACATGGGTCCCTTTTTATAGTTAGATTCAGGCCTGTGAGCACAGTGGAGATACAAATGAGGCGTGAACTCATTAGAATTGCTGAATTCCAGATTCTTTGCTCAGTGTAGCTGATGTAAACATAGTACAGGCACTCCCTCGGTGTTTGTTGCTAATGGCTTGCAGCTATGAATGATTGCTGGTAGGGAGAAGGAAAACACAACAGCAATTCAGACTCCCTTACCTCCAGTGGGTGTGTCAGCCAGGTTAGACTTCCAAGTGTAGAAGTAATTGTATCAAAGTTTTAAATGTTAGTAAGCAGCCCACATTTCACAGTTTCTGTTTAGTAATATCCAACCTCCCCTGCATTTGTTGAAAATTGTATATTATTGCCATTTAATGTTCTCACACATTTTTAAGACAATGATACAAAATGCTTTATAGACTGCATGTCTCAGATTACTGCTCAGATAAGAGAAGAATGAACACCATACAAGAATAACACAGAGCTGCATTTCTGCAAACAATAGTTATAAATGGTTGTGTGATCACTCATTGCATTACATCTGAAATGAACAACTCAGAAGTGTACAAGTGCCATAGATCTTGTTACTACTGTGGATGATTTTGGACTTGCTTATATGCACAATGATTTTTCATTCCTGATGCAAAGCTGTTTCTATGGCAAAGAGGGATAAGAAACCCTTATTGCGTTTTGTGGGCTCATTGGTTTAAGAGTTCAAATCCAGACTTATGTAAAAAATGTCATGTGTACAAACATTTATTTTGTAATATTATTTCATATATATATATATATATATATATATATATATATATATATATATATTTTTTTTTTTTTTTTTTAATACCAGCACTTGAGCGATATGCAGCTTAGCGCAAACAGAGGTAACAGTGGAATACAAAAAACGTAATGTAATTCTATGATGACCAATACATAAACTACACCTATGAATCACATGTGTGTAGCACATCTGCTAAACATAGTGATCCACACAGTATATACTATCTGCAGATCATGATTCAAGTCCCACATTTGTCTATCCTCTCACCCATTCACACACTGACAAAGCTCTCTTCTTTAAGCGCTCTACTCCTATACAAACATCTATAACAACTACCTCTCACTTACTTTTTTCTTCTGTGTAAACCTCTCTACTCATCCTAAATTAACTGTGTATTACAAATACCTGTCACTCACTTCCTTCTCTTCCTCCCCACACTCCTAGAACTTTGATTTCTTTTCCAGGTGCTAAGTCCACTTGAGTTTCTCTTGCATCTTTACCTCTTGCTCCTGCCACAATTTAAGAACCTGCAGCCTGCTATTCTGAGAATCCCCCCATGGGAAATCTACCACTATAAACAGACAAAATAAATAGTACTAAAACAACAAAGTACTTCTACTTTCATAGCACATCACCTGGATCCAAAACCAACCTCCTCTGTCCCCTCTGCCTAACTCAGACACTGTCTTTCCCAGTACTTCGATAATGGTATTTTTTTAATTACTATCCACCAGACCTGGTCTCCCTCCTACCCCCCCCCCGCCATGAACTCCTGGTAGCTCTCCTTATTTACAATTGGTCTTACCTGCCGTGTTTTGCTTTTTTGTCTTCGACCTAGACTGTCATTAAAGCTACTTAAAATTTAGTGGCTTATTGGTTGTTTATTTTCCTTGGGTTACACTCCTAAATAAAGGTTCTATGGTGACAATTTTTGAACGATGTATGAGTCCACAATTATGCCATACCCCCCCCGAACATCTTGTTGTAGCATACAGTGTTGATGTCATCCTGTATAACATGCACTTTGACAGTATTCAAGACAATCTTGTCCTGTGGGAGTAACATTAACTACCGTGTTTGCAAGCTACTTTACCTACATATATAGGTCTTCTAATATGGCAGCAGGCAACCTCTGTGTTTATGCATACAACTGTCACTTTTGAGACAATTTTGCATAGGGATGTGACTCCACATCCATGCCCTACACTCCTCCTAATGTGTTCTCTTCAGTATACAATGATGCTATCATTCTCCATAAAGTGCAACATGACAGTGTTACAATCAGACATATGTGGTGTTGCTACTGTAACATTGCATGGCATTCATATTCTGCATCTACACAGATGTAATGTTCAAATCAGGCTCAGTTTACTGCTGTGTATGTGTGACTGGTGGTACATTATAGTCATTGCATGATCTTTGGAATAGCTCTTTATTTCACTACCACTTGGGGTATCTTTCACTTAGCCCCATGCATCCTTCTTTTTCCTCTAGCCACATGACATTCTTCCTGCAGAGGAGTGGATGATGTCCTCATGTCAAATATACATACACACATCATGAAGCAGAATCTTTCCATGAGCCTCAGCAAGCCATCTCTAGACCACTGCTTGTGTGATTGCTAATTCTGTTATGGTGTGGTGCACATGTCCCATATGGAGAGTGGCAGGATGTAATGCAATCCAACAAATATACACATACACATAATATAGATATAAGGATTTATTTTTACATGGTATAATAATGGCTAGAATTTCATGTGACTTTGGCCATTAGGCTAATAATGTCCTATGACCCTATGAACAGTTGATAAGTCAATGTTGCTGTCATTGACATGTGCTATATTGAGGTGTGGATGTATGGTATGGCTAGAATAGGGTATTGCAATCTGTGATGTGAGCTAATGTATTGATGGCCATTGATGGCATTGCAGTACATGCTCCTTCTATAACAGCTGTAGTAATATGCCCACTGAGAACTGTTGACATAGGATCATAGTTTCATAGGAGATTACTAGGCTAGTGGTCCTACAGCCCTTACAAGCCTAGCCATGTTCACCCCAAGTAGCCCTTAATGTCCTTACTATGTGGACATAATTTGCAGAATGAGTCTATGATCAACACCCACTACTCCTGTCCATGACGGACATGAGTGCCACCCCCAGGGTGAATTTATGGTCTCCAATCCAACTGTCTAGGTTGCGCTTGAATAGGGTCAGTGATGAGCTCTGCTTCACATGAATTTGGAGTTTATAACAGAGGAGTGGCACTCTCAGGGAGATATATCTGTCTCTCAAGCATGTTCTGTTAATGTCACAGGCTATGTTAAGAGGCCTAGGGTAAGTGACTCTTGTGCCATTAGAATTGCTGATGTGCAGTATTTCCATCAGGGCAGGGTCAGAGACTACCCTGTAGGCCAGGCACCACTACTCACCTCTCAACAGCCTATACAATACAGAATACAGTGACGGGGCTTTCAGTCTATCCACGTACATCAAGGCATAGTTTGGAGGCCCTGTGGTCTCACCAGCTGCTGTATGTGTCTGGTGAGGTACATGCAAAAGAGAGCATTGTACTCTATTAGTGGTCTGATGAGGATCGAGTACAGTGATGTTATAATATCCTCAGATCTGGATGCGATACCCTTACTTATGAGGTGCATGACGTAGAAGGCTTTTCCTTACCACTGTGGAAACGTGGTGATCGAAGTTCAGACTGCTATCTACCTGTGTTCCCAAGTCTTGCACCACTGGGTATTAGCATTTTTTTGCATTTAGCTGTAGACTGTGGCTTTGACACAAATCATTTGTCTGTGTTAGCCTGTCCTGTAATATGTTAACATCATTTGGGGATTCAGTGATTGTATCCAGTTTAAAAACAACAAAAACAACAAAGGCAAGGGTTTACTCCAAAAATCAACTTTATAACAGATAAAGTAAGCACTTTCAAACACTGACAATGTTGTTTTTTGGAGTAAACCCTTGCCTTTGTTGTTTTTGAGTTTGTGTATGTTTCTGGGTTTGCATTGTATCCAGTTTGCAGTCATCAGAAACTTGGTAAGCCAAAGGCCATCTACTTTCACCTGGACTTCCAAGAAGTAGATTCTGAACAGTAAAGGGCCTAACACAGATCCTTGTGGTATGCCACTGGTGATGGCTCTACTGGAAGAACTTGAGACACCAACTTTGACAGCATGTGTTTTGTTGGTGAGCCAATTGGCTAAACATCTAGTAATGTAAGGCTTAATCTCCAGCTGAGAGAGTTTCTCAATGATACCTGAGTGGGGGATTGTGTCAAAAGCCGTGGCCAGGTCAACATAGGTGGTATGCACTGTCTTACCTTCATTCAGGTCTTTGGTGACTTTCTTGAGGAAGTCTTTTAGGTTTAATAAGCAAGATCTATCCTTAACAAAGACAAATTGTGTTGGGTCTAGAGTTTGAAGGTCATCTATGTCCTTGCTGATAAGGTCTATGATGATTATTTTCATGGCCTTGCAGATGGAACTGGTTAGACTTATAGTTCTATAGTTACCAGTGTCAGTTGATGGTCCCCTTTTGTGCAAGGGGATTACTGTTGTTGTTTTCCACTCCACTGGAACAAAGCCAGTTCTAAGAGTATGGTTAAAGAGGATGCTCAGTTGGTCCACTAGGTCCTGTTTTAGATTGCTTAGTAAGCAACCTGGATGCTATCTGGTACCATTGAGATCATGCTTTTAGCATTGGAGAGTACAAATAAGACCTGATCTCTAGAGATACTAGGCAGAGGACTGTTATCAGGTATGCTTTTGGGTATAGGTATGGCCTGCAGGCCCAGGGGAGTGAAGTTTGCAACAAATCTGTCAGCTAACAGGTTGAGAATTTCCTCCGGTGCAGCTTCATGTTTAGACTCCTAGCATTAAGCAGCAAAACCTTGAGTTTGCCTCCAGTGGATTTTTTTACGTCAGAACTTTTTTTGCTTTAACATTGTCTATAAAAGGTACTATGGGGGAAGCAATCACCTTTGCTAGTATTTGACAACCTGGAAGACAGAAGTGCAGACCATCTCTGGCAAACCAGTGTGGCCTGTCAACCATCACATCCCAAGCTGAGAGATACTGGAACCTCCTGGACTGACAACAGAAGCTAAGCCAATTGTTGAGGTTGATCATTTTTTTATTACATTGTGGCATCGTCCTGGCTGACAGTACATTCTACATATGCATTCACTTTGCAGTCAGTACTGTATCATGTCGATATGTGATTAGTGTTCATGCTACAACTGTCTTTACTGACATATCCTCAGATGCTGTACATTACCATGTTTCACCTTTCTTCTTTTCCTGTGTTCATTTCTACAACTCATGTGAGTGTCCCTATTCAATACACACAATTCCCCTGTCTGTTTAATTATAATGCAGTGTATGTATCCTTACTGATTATTTACGCAACTTTTGTTCAGTATGCCTGAAACAGGCTTCCATAATACTGTATACACTTTCATGTAATGTGTTTGGATGATATACATTGCTGTATTATTAACCCTGGTAATCACTGTGGCATTTTGTGCAATCCCACAGACCTAGTTTGCCCATAGGTAAACAGGTTTACACATCTGCTGCTGTCCATGATTGACTTCAACAATTGGCTTAGATTCTGTGTTGCTGCCCATAAAATCATGCTTGTTTACATTTAAATGTGGTGCATGACATGCATATGCAATTAGTGTTGCTGCTCACTGTGCAAGCACGTTAACTCTGTGTAGGCTTCACGCAAAGCCTACACAGAGTTTATTGAATCCCCAGGAGTGTCTATTTTAAACCAAAATCAGCCAGCAACTCATTATTATGTTGTGTTATTACAGAATCTCTGTACATTATTTTAATATACGGAGTACACTCATTTTTCTCTGAAAATGGGAAAAAATAACCTTATTAAGGCAAGGTGGTATAACCTTGTTAGTATCCAACTTTATCCTATTACCTGGACAGACTGCTTCAGAAACCTACAGACAGCTTTAAAAATATAACACACTTTACATTACAACAAAAACAATGAAAGTATGGCTGAACAAGAGTCAAACAATGTTTAAAGTTGTTGATTGATAACAGATGCAATTTACTTCTGGCTGGAATTTGCGTGTCAGTGCAAACTGTGTAACAGCTTTCAAGGTTATGGGAAATACAATGTTATTTGACCAGAGGCCATGTGTATCATGCCAATAGCCACTTTCAGGCTCCACCAGCCTTATCAAGGCAGGCAAGGCATGTAAGTCCTGCAGTGTATTTTAGGGTACCCATCCAATTGTCTAAGCTATGTTTGAAGGCTGATATGGAATCACATTGCTTGACATGTGAGGGGAGGTGCTGGGTGATGAACCTATCTCTCCATTTACTTTTATTTATTCCCTGCTGTAGACTTAAATGTTTAATAAAGGGGTTCCCCAAACACAGAGGTCAAATACATGACCCTGAGATTAACAGTCTCATGTTCTACTAACAGAACTGAAATTGCTAACCAGGCCATTTAAAGCCGTGGGGCAGATAAAACTTGAGTATCATTCTTGATGTGAGTTTCTTGAATCCATTTCTTAAACATATTACCAGACTGGTTATGACTGATCATAATCCTATGGGTTATTCCATGTGCATAAATAACCCAACACCTTATATACTTTAACAATTTTAATAAGTAATCCAAATTTCAAGAGAAAATAAAATGCAGCAAAAACAATGCTCACAGCCTAACAAAAGAAACTTTTGCTGTACACAGCACAGCCAAGCAGAGCTAGCAATGACAGAGAAGGGTTCAGAAACAGCATGGGAAGGAAACTAATTCCAGTTACTCTGCAGTACAGTTTTTCTCTTGAAAGTGGGTTCAGAACTAGTATGATCAGGAAACTGACCACCTTCACTTTACACTAGAGTCTTTACTCAAACATTTTTGCCATCTAGGTTTAATCACTGAATATCCAAGGTAGTATACTCCCGTTACCATGTCAAGAACTCCAGGAACAAATACAGGCAATATTTTTGATTCATTAACATACTTTTCAGCAACATTAAACTTTATACACTTTTTTTACTACAGATAATTTACAAGCAGTAAGACATTAATTTGTAATTGTTGGGTTTTCGTTGTCATTTTCTGACTAAGAAGGTCTGTGTACAGTACCTGGTTTTTGATGATAACAGAACCTGTTCTTACTCTATCCAGAAAAGGGTTTCACAACTATCCGATACAGTCTTTTAGGTGAGCCAACAGATACCCTTATAAAATAGAACATTTAAGTGGGACAGCAACAGGCAGTACTGAAGATTCTGAAGCATGTCTGACTTCTGTCACAACAGGTTCAAATAAGGGTGCTTCATGGTTATTGATTACCACAGATGCAGTTACAGGTTTTTCAAGTGCAGCTTCCACAGGTATATATTAGGTATGTCTGGCAGCAAACATGAGAACATTTGCTTTGCTTACTGAATCTTCTGTCTCATTTGTTCAGGCCCATAAACTGGTTCAGTCCCTCTGAGTCTTGTTTTGATTTGACTTGTCTCATCAGAGATAAACTGTGACCAATGATCACAGTATATGCCACAAGTCTTGGACACTCTCATTTACTCCAGGAATCCATTTAGAGCCTTAACCATAGTTCTAACATATTTTTTATTTATTTGCAAAACTTCATAACTCTATCCTTTTCTTTTTTCAATTCATTGCTGTCCCTGAATTTTGATTTCAAATATGGTAAAGCAAATGAAATGCATTGTCATCCTTCTTCATGTTGACACTTCTGTAGGGACAAACCAGTAATCATCTAAGGAGTAATGGAAAGTTAAATAAACACCATGGCATTGCTATTTCCCTTTCATGCTATAATTTTATTTAATACAGCCATCTCTGCCTGGCCATTAGATGACGCATGAAGTAGTAAGGTAACTACATGTTGAATTGCATTGCTCCTCATGAAATTTTCAAATTCTATGTTAGTCAAACAAGCTCTATAATTAGAAACTGGCATTTTTGGAAGAGCATGCGTGCTAAAACATTGTTGAAGTTTTTCAGTATTTGCATGCAAAGTAATCTAATTTATAACATACATATCCACCAACTTCAATTGAGCATTTGTGTGGATTAGTAAAGCATTTCCAGGAAGTAGAGTAGCAGATTCCATATTGATCCGCGGTGGTGGTGCTGCGGTAGTGTTGTCGCCTCACAGTAAGACGCTGTCCGGTTCGATTCTCAGCTAGAGCGTCTTCTGCGTGGAGACATGTGTGAATGGGTGTACCTTCGTTGAAGGTTGTGCATCAGGCCTGGCAAGCCGGTACATTAAAATCAACTGCCAATCATTAGCGGACTGGAGTTCCACTGCGGTGACCCCTAACCGGGAAAAGCCGAAAGACACAAACAAAGAGTAGCAGATTCCATATGCAAGTCTATTCTGTGGATTCTCTGGCCTTTTTCACAGACATAAAAGTGCATTATCTGGTTATTTACTGTTTGCATGACACATTTTTACTTATCTTTCCACATTTCATTCATACGTGTCAGTTTTGGTCTGGCAGTTGGGTTAGAGGACTAAGGAGCTGTTGATAAAATATTTCCTGTGGTCCACAGGTGCAAGGTTTGATTCCCTCAGCCTCCATTACTTAACTGGGTGACTGAGCAAGTCACTTAACCAGACACCACTCCCAAGCTGAGTGTGGAAATGTCCACGGAGATTAGTGTTCTACCCTGGAAATTAAATACAAATAAAATACCAGCCAACTACACATATGATATAGCCTTGCATTCTGAATGATCTTGAAGCAATATTTTAAGTATTACAGAATAATCTTGTTGACAGATGAATATAAATACTCGTGCACAACCATATTTATATTTAATGCTTGTCTTTTGGAACAGTCTCAATGAATTATTTTATGCCAGCCTTTCAAGATATTTGCAAATACTTGCGACAAATACTTTGGGCATATCATTGTTTTCTTAGCATGCCCTACTGCAATGTCTTTAGCAGGTGACCAATACTTGATCAGGTATGTCGATAACCACAGTTTTTTTTGGAATGGGTAGTAAATTAACATTAGTGTGATACTTTCTTGGTCTCTAAACAATTTCGTATTCTTATGCTTTTGGGAACACTAGCTATTCTGTACTCTAGGTGAACCCATTATGTAATCAGTTGTTTTTGATTTGTGTAAATAGTAAAAATGCAGCCATAAAAATATTTATGAAATCTTTGAATTCCAAAAATTACTGCAAAGCATTCCTCGTCTAGTTTTAAGTGTTTACACAGCATAAATCAGCAAAAGAGTAATAAAATCAAGAGTTTCTCTTTATCACTCAGTAAAAGCCCAGTGCCTATGCCATAAAATGAATCATCACAGGAAAGGATTACCTCTTTGTCAGCTGAATAATAAATAAAACACTTTTGAAGTCTGTACCCAAAACATTTTACTTTTGAAATACCAATGGTATTCCTATTCTTTCCTCATGTTCACTCCTCTTCTTTGTATAGCAAATGACACAAACAGTTTAAAAAGGCTGCAGGATTTGGTAAGATTCTGTTATTCAGTAAAACCTAAATATGCTTTCAGACCCTTACATAACAAGTACTGCTTTA
Organism: Protopterus annectens; assembly: GCF_019279795.1. NCBI lineage: Eukaryota > Metazoa > Chordata > Ceratodontiformes > Protopteridae > Protopterus > Protopterus annectens. The sequence continues at coordinate 1,946,182,342 of NC_056726.1, forward strand.
GGCCCTACAGAAAGCAAGTCATGTAAATCAACTAATAGTATAAATAATAGCATAACTACAATGTTCTGTAGACTATCTGCTTTTAATTAGGCAATATACAATTTCTCTGCCATAACTAGAATGTGATTCTACAGACAATACTTTTATATATAACACTACATACATTCAATGCTTTTTGTTGGGACAGTCTGAGATTTAATTGCAAATTATTTAAATAATACTAGCATAACTACACTATTCTATACTTCTAATTAATTTGACAATATAGTAGCTCTATACCATGTATAGACTGTTATTTTGTGTGCAATGGTTTTACTTAACAATGTATACTTTTCATTTGTTCTCTCTGTCTCCCACTGTATTTTCCCTCACTATGTAATGAGTTGTTTTGGATATTTTTACAAAACAATTTATTTTTATTTGTACTATCCCAGGTTGAACCTGAAATAGGACCATTGGTAGCAGTACTCTACCTCGGCAAACAAATTAAAAATAAAATAAAAACTATGCTTGTTTATTGTTTATTTATTTGCTTTTGTTGAATGGGTTAGCTTCACTAGGACTATGATGTATTGTCAGGGGATATGCCAGATAATATTTGTAATGATTAAGAGTAATTTGGCCAGGATATTGTGAAATTCATAGGTTATGGGCGGCCATGGTGGTGCAGCGGTTAGCGTTGCCGCCTTACAGCAAGAGGTTCTCTGGTTCGATTCTCGGCTGGGGTGCCTTCTGTGCAGAATCTGCATGTCCTCCCTGTGGTCGCGTGGGTTTCCTCTGGGTGCTCCGGTTTCCTCCCACATCCCAAAGACATGCAGTAATTGGATTGGACACTCTAAATTGGTCCTAGGTGTGAGTGTGTGCATGTGTGTGCCTTCTGTGGAAGGTTGGGTGCTGGGCTGGCAACTTGACACTGTAAAACTCCACTGCCAATCATGAGCAGACAGATGATCCACTGTGGCAATCCCTAACTGGGAAAAGCCGAAAGAAGAAGATTGTGAAATTCATAGGTTCATATTTGTATACTAGACTAACAACCACTAGGACCTTTATAAACTTGGCCATCACTATTGTATCCTGCAAGTTTATGTGCCTTAGAGACTATTTTAAGGGGTATATGTAAGCTAAGGCAAGATTTACAGGTTCGCTCTGTCCATTAGAGACAGAGATGCTAGACCCAGGATGTATTTCTTGAAAAGAGTTAGGGGAAAGCTGCTTCATATGGATGGAAAGCCTGTTCTAGAAAAGGGGAATTTTTTGAGACACATACCTGTTACTCTAATATGTCCCATTTATGTCACATCATCATCATCAGCCCCTTTTTCCCATTTTTTCTACATGGGGTTGGGGTATCGTGTTAACTGTCACCAACTCTCTCGATTCAGTGCCACACTCCTGCCTTCTTCAACACTCATGCCTGACTGTCGCAGATCTTCTTTCACACAATCCATCCATCTCTATGCTGGATGTCCTCACTTCCTCTTACTCTATTTCTGTCTGTCCCAAATCTTCCTCACCAGATTGTCTTCTGCTTTTCTACATATGTGCCCCAAACCACCGTAATCTGTTCTCTTTGATCTTTTCTGCAATTGGAGCTACTTTGGCTTCTGCTCTTATGTCCTCATTTCTTCACCTGTACCACAGTGTGTATCCTACCACCTTTCTCAGGCACTTCATTTCCATCACCTCTACCTTCTTCAACTGTTCTGCCGTTACTGCCCAGGTTTCTGTACTATACAGTAGTACTGGTCACACCACTGTCTTGTACACCTTACTTTTCAGCTTTTTTGGCATTCTTCTGTCATAGACTACACCTGATACTGTATGCCAGTTGGCTGCAGCCCCTCTGATTCTAGCTTTGACCTCTTCATTCAGACTTCCCTTCTCCTCAACCAGCCCTCCCAGATACTTCAAGCTGTTTACCTGTTCCACTGTCTTCCCTTCTATCTCTATTCTCAGCTTCTTATCTGTGCTTAGTTTCAACCCATGTACCTTCAGATTTGCATTACATTCTCCTATCCTTTGCTGAAGTTCTAGCTTAGAGTCTGCCTCTACTGCCACATCATCTGCATACAGCAGCTTTGTTGATCTGTCCCCTCCAGCCTGTTTACTAATGTAGTCCATCACCAGAATGAACAGCAGTGGGCTCAGAGCTGAACCCTGGTGTACACCCACTCCTACTGGAAACCCCTCTGTGAGTCCGAACACTGTTTGTACTTGAGTCAATAGGTCCGTGTACATAGCCTGCACTAATTCTACCAATGTTTCGGGGACTTCAAACCACCGCAGTACTGCCCAGATCAGCTTTCTTAGGACCTTGTTATATGCTTTCTCCAAGCATAAGGATGCCCAGTTGGACTCTCTCCTCACCTCTAGATTCTTCTCAAGTATATGTCTCAATGCAAATGTTGGTTCAGTTGTGCTGCATCCTGATCGGAAACCAAAATGTTCATCTCTCATCTTACATTCTGCTACTCTGCATATCCGTTTATCAATCACCCTCTCCAGAACTTTCATGCAATGTGGTAGAAGTCTGATGCCTCTGTACTGCCCACAGTTGTGGATGTCCCCTTTATTCTTGTACAATGGCATGAGTATGCTTAAACTCCAGTCATCTGGGATACGCCTTTCTCTCCACACTGCTATTAGTACCCTCAGGAGCCATTTCTCCCCTATCTCACCCAGCATCTTTATCATATCTGTTGTGACCTCATCTGTGCCTTCTGCTTTCCCTTACTTCTTCTAAGATGGGCTCCTCTTCTTCTCCTCTCATCGTAGGCTGTTTCTGGGGCAGTACAGCTTCTGTGTGGTTTTCTTCATTCAGAAGCTGTTGGAAATACTCCTCCCATCTGCCTTTGATGTCCTGTGGACTGGTAAGCAGGTTGTTGCTGGCACCCTTATGAAGGGTGTCTGACTATCTTCTTTGACTTTCTATCTTTGCCTTGATATAGTTTCTTTGTGCCCCTTACTGAGTCACTTTCGAGAAGTTGGTACAGTGCCTCAAATGGTCTATTATTTTTATTGCAACTTCTTTCTTAGCTTCTTTATTAGCCAACCAGTAGTTCTTCCTAGTCTGATCAGTCTTTTTTTCTTTTCTATCTCACACTTCTTCCTGCACTCCTTCTTTCTTTTGATGACTTCCTGGACTTCTGCATTCCACCACCAGCTTTCCTTATGTACCTTATTTCCATACCTGGCTTGGCCACATATCTTTTCTGTAGTCCTAACACGTGCTGTTTTTAGGTGCTGCCACTCTTCTTCAACTCCACCCATTTCCTCCTCTTTTTGGGGTGATAGAGTAATTCCTTGAACTGCTGTACTTTCTCTCCAGTCAACTTCCAGGTCTTCAGCCTGGTCTTTGTTGACCTTAGAGCCTTTTCTGACCACTGCTTGCAGTTAATTGTGACAATTAATGGTTTATGCTGTGAGCCAACTGTTTCACTGGGGATGACTTTGCAATCATGTATTCTACCCCAGTGCCTTTTCCTTGCCAGGAGGAAGTCTACCTGAGTTACATGTTGGCTACTCTTGCATGTGATCTTGTGACTGTCTCTCTTTCTGAGCACCAAATTCACTATATCACAGGCAAGGTTTAAGTCTTTAGTATGGGTAATTCTGGTGCTGTTTGTTTTGCAGATATGCAAGATGTCCGTCAGAGAGGGTTCTGATAATGCCCTGTATTCCAGGCATAGATCTCCCATCAACAGACTTTAGGAGACAGAATACAGGGATAGGGCCTTGAGATGGTCTGCACAGGACAGGTTACTTATGCCCTATATTCTTTTAGTGAAGAACCTGTGAGGATGTTCCATTTGTTGGATATGCCTGGTTAGGTACATACCAAAGGGGGTATTGTACTCAGTGACAGGACTGATGAATGCCAAATACAGTGAGACAATGATTTCCTTGGACCTAGATACCATACCTTTGTTTATAAGGTGCACAATGTAGAATGATTTCCTCACTACTGTAAACACATGCTGGTCAAAGCCTAGAATACTGTCTATGTGAGTCCCCAAGTTCATGACTACTGAGACAACTCTTAGGGGTGTGTTGTTAATATGATAGTTACCAGTGATGGATGACTTCCCGAAGGATACTATTATGCAGTTCTTGGCATTAGTTTTAGTCCATGGCTCTCACACCAGTTATTTGTCTGTGTCAGCCCTTCCTGGAGAACATTTATGTCAGTTTGGGTTTCAATGACAGCTCCTAATTTACAATCATCTGCAAATGTTGTCAGTCAGAGGCCATTGACATTGGGCTTGACTTCAGAAAAGTAAAGGAGCGGTCACAGGACTGATCTCTGATGGACTCCACTTGTGACTGGCCTCTTTGTAGAGGTTGACTCCCCAGTTCTAACTTCCTGGGTCATGTCTGTGAGCCAGCTGGCTATTCACTGGGTGACATAAGGGTTGTACCTAGCCTCTTGAGTATGTCAACAATGCCTGAGTGGGGTATTGTGTCAAATGCCTTGGCTAGGTCAAGGTAGGCATTGTGAACCATTCTGCCCTCATCCATTGCTTTGGCGACCTTCTCAAAGAAGTACACCAAGATGAGTAGGCATGACCTGCCCTTGACAAAACCAAATAAGGTTGGATCCTGTGTCTGGAGGTTTCTTATGTCATTACTAATTATTTCTATGATAGTGGTATGCATTTCCTGGCACTGACTTGTAAGCCGTGACTTTGGCATCAGTTATTTGTGTGTGTTAGTCCTCCCTGTAGGATGTTGGTGTCTCAGGGGGATACTGTGACTGACCCTAGTTTGCAATCAGCTGTGAACTTGGTCTGCCATGTTTGTGAGTACCAAGTTGAGTATGTTTCCCCCCCAGTGGGTGTATGGGCTATCTGGCCCAAGGTGTTTGCAATTACAAAGTCAAGAAATTTCTGGATCGCAAGTTTGTGTTCGTGTAAGTATCCCAGTTTATAGTGGGATAGTTGAAGTCACCCATTATTATGGTATTGGGGTCAATGGTGAGGGCCTCAAATAAGTCCATGTAAGAGTTATGGCTTTCTTGGTTAATAAAGTGTGACCTGTGTCTTGCAAGGATACAAAATGGAGCCTTGCCTATGGAAATCTGGACAAAGAGATGCTCAAGCACGTCATCCTGTGTGACTAGTCTCGAGGTGAATTTGCTGTCGATCTAGATTGAGACACTTCCACCTTCCTGTGCAGTAGCTGGCCTGAATATGTGGAAGGCATTACAAGCCTGCACTGCCAAGGTGGTCTCCATGGCTTTAAATCATGTCTCACTAATTGCACAGATGTCCACATTCTCCATGGTGAAGATAGCCTGGTTGGAGTAGAGTTTCTTGTTTTGACTCCTGACATTCATCACTAACACCTTTAAATTCTCTTGGATTGGTGTTGTTATGTCAGAAGGTTTGTCATTTTGGCATTGCCTAAAAAATGCCCTATGGAGGAGGACAATATTATAGCTAATATTTGAAAGCCTAGATGGGGACATGTGAAGACTACCCTTGGCAAAGCAATGTGTTTTGTTGACCATATCCTCTTATGCTGACAAATATTGTGCCACCATGGAATGACACCAGAAACAAAGCCAATTACTGAAGTCAATTGTCTAATGTTCATATTGTGGCATTATCTTTGGTGAAGGTACAATGCTGCTCAATGCTAGGCACATACCACCCTGGGACACTTAGTCCAAGAACTCCTTAATGTCTCTCTTAATATAGTCCAGGGAGATACATATCAAGTCACTTACACCCACATGGATTATGACTGAGTCATACTGGTACTTATGGTCTAAGGACTTGAGTGCATGAGTGATTTGGCAGATCATATTCAACCAATAATGATATTTTCATTATTCAGTTTGGTGAGCAGAAAGCTGTATTTCTTACAATGGAGTCTCCCATAATCAAAATATTGGATAGTGTGTTGGTTTGCCTTAGAGGCTTTGTAGTTGAAGTTACAAAAGGTGCGGCTGTATGTGTTGGGTGTTTTTTGGTGTAGTGTGTTTGGGGTTGCTGAGGATTCTGTTTGAAGAATGAATGTCTAGAAGGATTTTGGAGTTTAGGAAGGTTGTTTTAAGGGCCTCAGCATATGTCTGTCTATGTGTTTGGTCAGTACTATGTGTGGTGGGTGCAATGATAAGTTGAAAACAAAATACAGCAACATGGACTGAAGTTACCTAACAAAAACCTTTAATGTAGTATATTACAGGTCTATATTATGTGATCGAAGAATCTCTTCTTCAAACACATAATAATCGACACATATACAGCAAACCCTGTAAACCGCGAATGGCCACGTCCTCGATTGTTTTCCTCGGGAAAAATTCAGTTGGCCATTATCAGGAACTGCCCTTTTCTTCAATGTAGAGCAATTTCAGAGTTGGTATATTTAGTTAGGGCAAGTGTGGGGGGCACAGCCCCTTACATCAGGGGGTGTGGGGATGAAGCCCCCCACTTAATTATTTAAGTTAAATTAAAATGTTTTAAAGTTTGTTTTTTATTTTACGGCCACATTAATTTTTTTCCCCCCGAGGAAAAAAATTTGAGGACGTGGTGGTTCACGGTTTGTATTCTTCGATCACATAATATAGACCCGTATATTACAATAAGAACACTAAGCGCTTTCATTCTAAGTTAAAAAAGAACTTCATCAAATTGTTATTTTGTGTGTTTTTGTGTGAGTCTTATCTTCAGTGACATTGTGTAATTATATCTCTCAGAGACTGTACACTAAGCGCTTTCATTCTAAGTTAAAAAAGAACTTCATCAAATTATTTTGTGTGCTTTTGTGTGAGTCTTACCTTCAGTGACATTGTGTAAATATATCTCTCAGATACTGTACTTATTTCTCTAAGGATTAGTTGGTTGTCAGTGAACATGAGAAAATTCCTACATTGTCTCAGGATACCCATATCAACCAAACTGGTGGAGAAGAAATAAGGAAAGTGCCAATCCATGATATCAAGTCTTTTTTTAGGTGAACTACAAAGAGGTGGTACAGCAGGTTAACTTGGGTGTTATGGGGGTATAAACTACAACTAGGCTACTTTGTATAACTGAATTTATGTAGTAGTGCTCCTCAGTGCAAACACGTTGCTCTTTGAGCAGCTGAGTACTGGGTAAAGTTACAGGGGAAGTTTTATAAGGAAAATGTAGTTTCTAACTGCCTGCATCTATACAAGACATTGCTAAATGCCACTGTGTGATGATCACTGGAATTTATACACTCAAAGAAAAGTGACTAAAGCAGCTAAAAAAAAAATCCCTCTGGCCAATGAAACAAATCTCACTTTAAGCATCCTTGTATGTTTCATAGGTTCATAGGAGATTACTAGGCTAGCAGGGCTAGAGCCTTATAAGCCTAGCAATGTTAATCCCAGGTTGCCCCAATTGTCCTTGGTTAGATGGATGTACTTTACAGGTCAGCACTGACTACCCCTGCCCATGAGGGACATTGGTGCCACCCCTTGGGTGAATTTGCGATCACCCATCCATTTGTCCAGGTTGCAATTGAATAGGGTCATTGAGAAGCTCTACTTCACATATTTATGTTTATTCCAGAGCAGCAGCAATATCTGGGAGACATACTTGTCTCTCCAGCATGTTTTATTAATGTCACTGGCAAGGTTGAGATTCCTAGAGCGAGAGATTGCTTGATTTGCAGATGTGCAGCATTTCCATCAGGTCAGGGTCAGAGACTGCCCTGTAGGCCAGGCACAAGTCACCTCTCAGTAGCCTATATGATACAGAGTACAGTGACAGGGTTTTAGTCTATCCAAATAGGTCATGATTTGGAGGCCTTGTATCTTATTAGTGAGAAGCCTCTGTGGTCTCTTCAGTTGCTGCAGGTGTCTGGTGAGATACATGCAGAAGAGAGCATTGTACTCTATTAATGGTCTGATTAGGGTCAAGTAAAGTGGGGTTATAACATCCTTGGACCTGGATGCAATGCCTTTACTTATGAGATCACAATGTAGAAGGCTTTCCTTACCACAATGAAAACCTGGTGGTCAAAGTTCAGATTGCTGGTGACCTGTGTTCCCAGATCTTGCACTACTGGGTTTGAACTTAAACTTAAAGGGGTGCTGTCAATATTGTATTCAGTCGGGAATTCCACTTTGCCAAATGGGGTAATAGTGCACTTTTTGTGTTTAGTTTTAGACCATGACTTTGGCACCAGTCATTTGTTTGTGTTAGCCCCTCCTGTAATATAATAACATCATTGGGGGACTCAATGATTGTGCCTAGCTTACAATCATCAGTGAACTTAGTAAGCCAAAGGCCCTGTACTTTAGCTTGGACATCCTAGAAATAGATTCCAGATTTTAAAGGGCCCAGTATAGATCCTTTTGGTATGCCTCTGGTGGCAGGTCTGCTGGTAGAGTCACCAACTTTGACAGTAATGAGTTCTTTTGGTGAGCCAATTAGCTACCCATCTAGTGATGTAAGGGTTAACACCTAGCTGGGAGAGTTTTTCAATGATACCCAAGAGAGGGACTGTGTCAAAGGCTTTGGCTAGGTCTAGGTAGACTGTATGCACTGTTGAAGAAGTCTACCAGGTTCAGTAAGCATGATCTACCCTTAACAAAGCCAAACTGGGTTGGGTCTAGAGTTTGAAAGTCACCTACATCCTTGTTGATAAGGTCCATGATGATCCTTTCTATGGCCTTGCAGATGAGGCTGGTTAGACTTATGGGTCTATAGTTCCCAGGGTCTGTTAATGGTCCCCCTTTATGCATGGGGATCACTGTTACTGTTCTCCATTCTGCTGGTACAAAGCCAGTTCTCAGGCTATGGTTAAAAAGAATGGCAAGTGGGTAAGCTACGTCCTGTTTTAGGTTCCTTAGTAAGCAACCTGGGATATTATCTGGTCCCACTGAGGCCATGTTTTTGGCCTTCAAGTGCGCAGATATGACTTGATCTCTAGAGATAGTAGGTAGAGAGCTTGTGTCAGGTATGCTTTGGGGTATGGCTGGTGGAGATAGGGTGGTGAAGTCTGCACCAAATCTGTCAGCTAGCAGGTTGGCAATTTCCTCCAGTACAGTGTGAGTGGTACCATCTGCTATCAATTTGGCATATAGCTGGGCACACCCTTTTAGATTTCTGATGTAGTTAAAGAATGCCTTATGATTGTCCTTGGCTAGGGATGCTATTTTAGCTTCATAATTATCTTTAGTGGACTTTACAAGACTTCTGATTTGATTATTTAATCTTTGGAGGGAATTCTTCCTCTGCAGAGGCAGTTGCCTCTTATTCTTGACATAATAACTTCTGTTTTGTTATACAGTCTGTTTATTCTAGACATCCACCGAGGTGGCTTGTTTTTTTGGGAGGGCCTGGGTTTAATCTGGTCAGGTACAACTGGGTCTATAAAGCTGCTAAGATGATTTCTACAGAGCATTTGCTTGCATCTCTGCATAGGAGTCATTACTGCCTGTGATAGCAGGGGGGTCTAAAACTTTTTATACCATCACTTAGTAGGCTGTAGTTTTTCTTTGGAGAAGTTCCTTAGGTTTTTTTGCTCCTTGGGGGGCATGGGGTCCAATAGTTACTTCAAATCAGACTGATTCATAGTCCGACCTTTTCAGGGAGGCATCACACAGGGGGCAGTGCAATGACCACCGATGGTGGTGAGTACAATGTCAAGGGCATTAGAGCCCCTTGTGGGGGTGCAAACTATCTGTTCCAGAGCATTTGCATTTACAAAGTCCAGGAACCTCTGGGCAAGCATGTTTGAGCTCATGTATGTTACCCAGTTGATTGAGGGATAATTAAAATCTCCCATGACTAAGGTGTTGGGTTGTATGCTGAGTGACTCCAGTAAGTCCAGGTAGGAATTGTGCTTCTCTTGGTTCACGGAGGGGGACCTATAGCTAGAAATGATGTGGTAGGGTGTTTTACCTATAGTTATTTGGGCATGGAGTAGTTTGTGAGAATCATACTGTTTGACTATTCTGAAGGTGTACTTGGTTTTAATAAAGACGGATACACCTCCACCTTTTGTTCTTTCATACTCATTCTGAGGTCTGAACATATGGAAGGCATTGTAGCCTTGCACAGTGGAGTGCTCTCCACAGCCTTGACCCATGTTTCAGTGACTGCATAGACATCATAATCATCCAAGGTGAGGAGTGCTTTCAGGTAGTCCAGTTTTGTGTTTAGCATTAAGGAGCAGAACCTTGAGTTTGTCTCGAGTGGATTTTGCTATGTCTGAAATTTTGTCATTTTGACATTGCCTAAAAAAGGTACTATGGGGGAGGCAAGCACTTTAACCAGTATCCGAAAGCCTAGGAGAAACAGATGCAGGCCCTCTCTGGCAAAAATTGCATGGCCTGTCGACTATGTCTTCCCAGGCTGACAAATATTGGATTCCCCCGGGAATGGCACCAGAAGCTAAGTCAATTGAAGTCAATCATTTTGTTTATATTGTGGCATCATCCTGAGTGAAGGTAGAATACTGTTTAGGGCTCGGGTCATACCTTCCTGGGACACATAATCTGAGAGTTCAGTCATTTCTGTCTTCATATAGTCCAGAGAGGTACATCTCAAGTCATTCACCCCAACATGGACTATGACAGAGTCATAGCAATACTTGTTGAATGACCTGAGTGGGTGCATGATCTGATGGATCCTGGCACCTGATAGGCAGCTGACTGTGACCTTCTCCTTGTCCAGCCTGGTGAGGGGGGACACCTTTGTGCCTCACTATTGAGTCACCTATGACCAAGACATTTTGAGGTGTTTTGCTTTATGGGCTTATTTGGTCAGACACTGACATATGTGTTGTTATGTGCAGTTGTTTCTATACATGTTGAGGTGTATGCAGATAATTTGCACTTCAAGATCTCTGAACTGTTGGTAGGCTTCTAGTGAGTACCTTTGCATATGTGGGTTTATGTGTTGTGTCCTGAACTTGTGTGACAGGTGAAGTGCGTGAGCTGACAACCTGTTTGATGTCTTGCTTTTTGTTATGTGAGAGGATTGTTTCTAAACTGATAATGTAATTAATCTCTCACATATGGTATTTGTTTGTTTCAGGACTAAGTGGTTGTCAGTGTACATGAGGCAATCACTACATTGCCTCAGGATGCCCAAGCCAGTCAGGCTGGCCGGATAAATGGTGGAAAGTGACTATCCATAATGGCAGGTTTATACCATAGTACTGTTGGCGAGTGGGTAAGTTAGATCAGTTTATGATGCAGGAATAATAGAGGTGCTTATTCTGTTGATGGTTTAGGGTGAAGAGCTGTGATGATGCTGCTCAGTGTGCATTTCAGCTGCCTGTAGAGCAACAGGGGACTTGGGAGGGTTCTACTGACAGATGTCTAGGGAAAATTTAAGTTTCCAGGCATTTGCAGCGATACACAGCAGTGCTAACAACTGTTGTGCGATGTGCAGGTACACTCAAATGTGAGGCTTAAATACAGACATAATTACACAGTTTTAAGACAAACTGCCAATGGGAAAGCTCCAAACTGAGCCTTACTCCAGCGATCCCCAACTCCGATGGAACCTGAGCTGCACACTTTTGCCACAAGGGTGCAGAAAGGCCCTCTTAATGTAAGATGGTCAGTTTAGAACACAGTGATACCAAACAGTCTGGATTCAGCAAGTTGAATCTAGTCTATGCTATATAAGGCAGTAGTGCAGAATTTCAAAGTGCAAAAAAAATACAGACACAATCATCAAAAATGAAGCATCAATTCAAATAAATACAGTTAACAAAGTGCAATACAGGCTTTAAAGATACTTATTTTTCTTTTGTTTGCAGTGAATGCCTTGGGCTTCATTTCAGATGTACTCCAGATCTCTGGCTAAAGTCACCAAACACTGAGCAGCTCCGGCTAACTGAGTTAACTGGTTACCAACTCAGATAGACCAGGCTACCTTACTACTGCTACTAGAATTGCAGTCCCAGTCTTCTTAATATAAAAACAGAGCCAAGAGCTAAGTAAATGCACCTAATTTATAATCTCAAATAAAAATTTGATTAAACCAACTAAAAACACTCGGGCCAATGAAATTATCTCACTTTAAGACTTTCTGTGTGTTTCCCAACTTGGGCAAACCAGGCTACCTTTCTAATGCCACTAGAATTCCAGTCTTTTTAATGCAAAAACACACTTTAGCTAATCAAAAGTTGAAAAGGTAGCAACTATCTACAGTAAGTAATTCTCAGTTTAAGTCTCCCTGTGAGTTTTCCAACTTAGACTTGGTTCCCTTTTTACTGCCACTAGAATTACAATCCTTGTCTTCTTAATGTAAAACACACTTTAGTTAGCCAAAAGTGAAAATGTGCCAGAAACAAATCAAACAACTGGCTACACACAATTACAATGCAATTCAAAGGCAAAGCCAGCAATGAGGAACACATGCTTTAAGGCAATTTTAAAGCACAATAACAATCTAAGGAGAAGGCCTTCCCAGTTTCATCTGTCACTGCCCGGTATATGAATGCAGGAGATGAGACTGGGATGAGTTTCTAAGGTCAGATATACAGTAGGTGGTGGGCAACTCAACAGCCTCCAACAGCATAACTGATTTAAGTGGTAAGATAAGTGCAGTAGTGTAAGTGTACTTCCCTGGATGCAAAATGGAGTCCAAATACTTTTTGTCATTAAGTGCCAGTGGATCTTAATGTGCATCTGAGTTATAACTACATACTATCATGCTGGGCCAAATGTATGTGACAAGTGTCCACTTGATTAGCCACACAGAATAACATGACTAGACACGCATTGCTGGTCAGAGCAATAATATGGAAATGTGTGAAAAGGTATTGCTAATAGCTGAATGTATACATGCAGCACATATGATTGTATCTAGCAGTGCAAAGAAAAACACCAGAAATATAAACATTTAAATCAGTGAATCTGTTACTGATATATGGCATGTGTAATGTAAGATATCAGTATGCTATGCTTTGATACATACAAAAGATATAGCTACATACAAAAGATATAGCTATGCAAAACAAAATTTGCATCTAAGCACATACTACTGGCTTCATTTCTGGTAACAGTATGATAACATGTACAAATATGCTGTGCAAATGCAATACATGGAAACTGCTCTGGGACAGAGTGTGTCATCCACTGGCTGTACTGAACCTTTGGTAACTGCAAGATGGTTTCATGTTAGTATGCAACATAGAGGTGTCAACACACACATTCTTGAAAAAAATATAAAGCTTTGAAATGGCTGGCATGACTTGGCAGGCTAAAGTATACATTACAAATACACACAGACACACAGACACACACACACACACACACACACACACACACACACACACACACACACACACACACACACACACACACACACACACACACACACACACACACACACACACACACATACTCAAAACAACCTCTAAAATAATGATGCCTGTAGTGAGAATATGCCCATCGTGATGGCGGACAAGAAACACATTACATGGCTGACATGCAGGAAAGGTGTGTGTATATGTGGATGTATGTGTGTGTAACCAAAAATAATGTTACCATAGTAATCAGCATGTCAAGAAAATCTACAAAGAGTAGAAATGCCCATGAACAGTGGACATACCATATGTATGATTCCTGTTAGGTGAGCAGTGTACATGACTCAAACACATAGTATATTACACATGTACAATGTGATAGTGACAGCAGAGCAATGTCAACAGGTAATGCAAGAATATGAATATGGTAACAAAAATAACACTGTACACCATGTTTCATTATGTTTTTATATACGCCCCACAGAACACAGTACACATGTGCCACTGTACTCCCTTCCAGTCTGTGTTATAACACTCATTTTTCAACCACTCCCCATTCTTTTACCAACAGGTCAAAAAGTGTATGAAAGAATCATAGAACAGTTGATAAACTGTGTCATTTAACAAGTAGATGGAAGACACATGATCAGTGGAGCAGTCTGCCCAGTGTAATAGATTAATAGCAAGGTAATACTGTTCATAGAAATCGGATATCCTGATTGTTTTTTTTTTTTTTTTTGCAGGACAGAGATGGAGGAATGAGGAAATGCAAGAAATCTATACACTGTTGAGTACCGCTGTAAAAAAACTTTTGTTGATGCTTTATGCTCCTTCAGAACAGAACCATATACACTCATGTGCAGTGAATGAAACTTAACAGTTCCATCTAGTGTGTAATGGGTATGTGTATACAGAAGTTACCCAGTGAAGACTTTTAATACATGAAAACTCACAATACTGCTTCAGAGAACTCACTGGATTCCCCAAGTCAAGTTTTCAGTACATCAGAAATAGCTGTGTCACAGATTATGTGCTGTTGGAAGTCATAAAGGATGGAGAAGGTGGATTTTAGCTTTGTTTTCTAGATTTTCCCTTTTCTCTGAGTTTGTACAGTTTTGGAGATATATAGATCAGAAGTGTGTGTGTGTGGGGGGGGGGTGCCCCCTGTAAAAAATAATTATTTTTGTGTGTTTTGCAATAAATAGAATGTTATTGTTCTACATGTGCGATATCTCAACAATAGTAAGACCAGCTATGCTATATGGGTTAGAGACATTGGCACTGACAAAAAGGCAGGAATCATAGCTGGATGTGGCAGAGTTAAAGATGTTAAGATTTGCACTGGGTGTGACAAGGGTAGACAGGATTCTGAATAAGTATATTAGAGGGTCAGCCCAAGTTGGACGGTTTGGAGACAAAGCCAGAGAGGCAAGATTGCTTTGGTTTGGACATGTGCTAAGAAAGGATACTGGGTATATTGGGAAAAGGATGCTAAGGATGAAGCTGCCAGGTAAGAGGAAGGCTTAAGATAAGGTTTATGGATATGGTGAGAGAGGACATGCAGGTGGTTGGTGTGACAAAACAAGATGCAGAGCACAGGAAGAAATGGAAACAGATGATCCGCTGTGGTGACCGCTAATGGGAACAGCTGAAAGAAAAAGAAGTTAATCATGTGTAAATTGAAATACCTTGCAAATAATACACTAAGCCCTGAAAAAGCATATGGGGTTGTGATGAAGGGAGATACTGCCAGCCCAGTTAGTTGGATTTTTGTAAATAATTATATGTCATTGGTGAATATCGAAATGCTTTATATAAGATGCTTGTGCTACAAATGTATTAGAACTGTATGTCATATATGTATCAAACTGCTTGTACAGATGTGTGTGTTGAAAGGGTATTTCCAGAGTGCTGTTTGAAATGTAACCATAGTGTTGCCTACTGGAAAGAACAGAAATGTACATGTACTATTGTAACTGTTTAAATGTATATATTTTAACAATGGAAACGGGGATACAGAAGGTTAATGTCAGTCTAGTAAATTTTAGAAAAACAACTGAAATTAAATGACTTTATGGCTAGGCCATAAAATATGGCATCTGTCAGTTTTCAATATAGCAAGAGACACAATCTCTGCACTAGGAAACTTTCTGTATTGTCTTTAGAGTAAGTTAATTACTAGTCTTGAAAGCACGAACACATGCAATTGTTTTATGACTTTCAGCATCTGTCAGAGATCTGAGGAGAAGCCGTAGTCTGTATATTTTTACAGGTAGATGCTAAATTCTACCAGCTGACATCAATGGTTGTTTTGGACCTGGGAACTAAAAGTCATATGACAAGAAATGATGTCATTCTGCAAGCTATCCCAGCAGTAATATTTTAGATATTAATTTGAGAAGTCTCTTAGTGAGACAGAGCATTCCGCATTCTGTCTTGGACCTGACAACAACTAGAAGATCCACTCACCACATCTGCCTTGCTGTATTAGTAAGTTTTTAGGTTATAGTAATTCTCTGAGATCCAGTCAGGAATAAAGTGAAGCTTAGTTTAGATATTTTTCTTTATTTATTTCTTTATTTGAAACTGTCCTGCAGTGTTGTTTTAAATAGTTGCTGTGGTTTTGAACTCTGATGTCACTGTGAATATATATTTACTACTGTCTTATTCTTTTATTATTTATTATTAAATATATTTCAACCTTTCATTGTGGCTGATCTGTGTAGAGATATTTAAGTTTTGAGAGTACTTGCTTATTTATTTGGTGACACTGTGTGGGCCATTCCTGATAGCCTTTCTCTTGGTCAAACTACCATTTGTGGTAATATTAATATTACACAGTAGGATTTGGACACCCTTTGTTAAGGGCCCTAAAGTAGCTGATAAGGAGTGACTTGTGGCAGTAGAAACTACATTATAGTTCATAGGTTCAGAGGTTGGTACTAGGCTATCGGCCCTAGGGCCTATACAAGCCTAGCCATAACAATTCCCTGGCTATTTATTCCCACACTATTTACTTCCTGGACCCCTGTCTAGCAGGGCAACTGACGTGATCCCCGGGGTGAATGTCCTTTCTCCCATCCAATCGTCAAGGTTCCTTTTGAAGAGGGCCAAAGAGGTGCTCTGCTTGACATGTATGGGCAGTCTAGTCCCACTAGTTTGGGCAGAAGGGGGCATACTAGTAAACCTGTGCCAGCTTTTCCCAGGTACGTGTGTGTAAATCAAACCTCAAAGAGTGTGTGTGTCAGCTACTTGGGCAGGGACATGAAACATTGGTTGGACAGAAAGGGTGCTGGAGGTCTTGGCTTGGTCACTTAGCTGAGATCTCAACTCTATAGTTGTGACAGTGAGCAGTCTTATTGGGGATCTGGAGAAAGGGTGAGAAACCAGCCATGGAGTGACTGTGGTCTCTGTGTGCTCTTAAATGAAACTGCACTTGATGCAGAGAGCTGCATCTGGAAATACTGTGTGTGTACCTGTCATCCTCCCAGTGTATGAGCCCACTGGTGCCGGTGGTGAGGATTGAGGCTCCTTGATTACTTGTCCAATGGTGGGTCATCACAGGGGTAAAAGACTCTTCCTTACAGGAATGCAGAGTTAGCAGGTATACATTCACTCTTATCTCATTCAATCCAATGGAGCTATGAAGGTTGCTACTTCAACTCCCAATGATTGTATCCTGGGGTTTTTGACAAAATCAAGTTATGACATTGTATTTCAAACTAATTTTCATATCTCTGGAGCCATAAGGATTACTAAAATAAATATAAACAGTAAACTTTTCGGCAAAAGCAGATGTTTATAGTGGCAGTGTTCATTAGATTCTTCATATTAAACTTGATTTTATAAGTCACAATAAACACTAAATATTAATTTTGCAAACAACTTGCAATAACTTAGTAACTATTCAAGCAATATACATAGTGACAGCTGCATTTTATTTGATCATGTGTGAGCTTTTGTATGAGTGGTTGTTCGGATATTTAGAAAAACATGAAAATTATGACAATATAATTAAATATTGTATGAACAACAATTAATATCTCATTAGTAGCACTAAACAGAGATCACATAATAATAGAGTTGTCTTGCCCATCACATAAGCTTTAAGATTAAATCCTTTAATAATTTGTATGTAACATGGTTGTGGAATCACTACTGCAAGTATTAACAGGCTATATTAGATGCCTAGAAGCTTCAGTAGATGCAACTGCAGAAACACCTGGAAGTGTTACTAGGGTGTAAAGAGTGAAGGCAACCAAACAATAGACATTGCAGATACACAGGGTATAATATAGTATACAACATGACAAGATGACAGAAATAAGCATAAAACACAATGGTAGGTTGACAAGGAAATGGGGTCAGGACAGATCTAAACAATGGGCATGAAAAGAGACACAAGCGGAAGTGAAAAGACGCATGGAGACAGGATAGGGCTGTAGCATTAAGTATAGTAGATGTTCATCTAGAATAGAACCACATACACTGTACAGTGAATGCTGCTAGAGACATGTCAGATGTTGCACTTGTCTGTGTATTCACAGCTCCACACCAGCATGCCATTGGCTAACTCTATCCACATCTGTTGACACTCCAGATGCCTTGGACTGAGGCTGTGAGCTTGGGTGCATTCCATCAGCTACACAAGACTGTCCGTGCCCTAACCAGGTCCACTGATCTTTATGGTGATCCACACAGCCAGGCTAGAGGTCAGAATAGCCATAATCATGCATGCATATATAGCATAGCCCTGAGTGGAGAAGGGAGAACAAGCTCTTATTAATGCTGAGTAATGTTGTGTACTGGAAATGAACTTCAGCAACAGTGGTTGGTCAGTTTTAACAGCATCAGTACTGGAGGAGTCAGATGCAAGAAGATGGGAGTGACTGGTCAATGACAATTTGCCCATTCTGGGAGGAGTGAGGTGATCTAGCATGCTGTCTGGCCAGCACCTAAGTGTCTGGCCACAGCTGTATTGGCCATAGCAGAAGCATGCTTCACAGCAGTGCACCACATTGGTAGGTGGTCTGGCATGTGTGTTAATGCCTGTGACATCTGATAGCAGCAATCTTGAAAATCACAGTTGCCTACAGAGAGAGAGTATTAGCCAGGAGTTCTGCCTAACTCACCCTGTCTAGAGAATAAATAGAAAAACCAACAAAAAGACAGCAGATAAGTAATCTACACTCCAGTGGATCAAGCACTTCAAATAATACATAAAAAATCCAGAGTGAACTCCAGTGCTGAGGACATGCAAAACTTTAATAAATAAAATACATACAAAGATAAAAAACAAGACGGTGAGCACTTTCGCAGTCTACTGGCTGCTTCTTCAGTCCTACTAGCACAGTACATCTGAATTAATTATATACACACCTAACATCAATTAATTACATGGCAAAAACTTGTACTTCCCTAAAAGTTATAGCCAAACATCTATTTATAATATAGCTTTTAAAGAAACACAATGATTAGTGTAAAAGTGGACATGTCTTAAGCACAGGTTTTAGAGTAACACACTTATTTAAGCCAAGAGGCTTATCTGCATTCAGACGCACTATCCAATTTTGTTCACTTTGTTCTGTGAAATTTTTAAAATCACCCCCCCCTTATTACACTCTAAAACATCGAACACAAAAAACTTAAAATCATGACCAACTCCAAGATCACTAATGTGTACTGCTAATGTATTTTTAATTATTTTATGTCTTCCATCATTAACGTGTTCTAATACCCTTTCTCTCAGTGTCCTATTGGTCTTCCATACATAATAACTAAAACATTTCACACAGTATGTAAAATAAACCAAGTGTTTTGTTGCACAGTCTGCATATAAAGTTGTCTCTATCTGGAAACCTTTTAAAGGATGTATAAATAGACCTCCACTATGAGCATACTTACAGGCCTTACAATGCCTACAGTGGAATGTCCCCTGCCATTGTGATGGTGGTTTATAGCCTTCCCTCATGTTTTTATAACATAGTTGTCTTTTTAAAGATAAGTTATTCTTAAAACTAAAAATTGGTGTTTGTCTCACAACTGCACTTATCTTGTCATCTGCTTGCATAATGACCATTTTTCTTGACTACATTGCAAACTGTGTCAGCAATACTACTGTAAGTCAATACCAATCTGAGTTTACCCTCTTCTCTAACATCATTCTCCTCCCTTCCATACCTAACATCTTCTGAAAAATAGGGTTTCCCTTTTGTGTGACTAGTTGATCTCAGTTCATTAATACACTCATCCAACTCTCATTCCGTATAGCCTCCCTGTAAAAAATCTCTTTTCAGTTCTAACAAGGCATCCTCTAACATGGCATCATCATTATGCAGCCTCATTACCCTTAATACCTGACTCTTCACTACATTTCTAGGTATGTGACAAGGGTGCATGCTTGCTTTATGTAATATAGTATTTTTCTTGCATTTCTTTTTAAAAATGGATGTCTTCAACTTCCCTAGAGCTTCTCTAGTCAATTCGACATCTAAAAACTCTATACACTCTCTAGAAGCTGTGTATTTAAACCTCAAAAATGTTGTGGTCGAATGTAAATAATCAATAAATATATATCAAAACAAATTGATCCCTTCCATAAAATAAATATATCATCCACAAAACATTTGTACCACACTACTTGTTCTACAAAACCATTGCTCCTCTTGACACAGACATTGTGCCAATACAAAGCTGGTATAGCTACTGGCAGATGCTGTCCCCATAGCTATTCCAACCTTCTGTAGATAAAACAGGTCGTTAAACAAAAAACATTATTTTCTAACACTAACTCCAAAAGTGTACAAATCAATTTGACCTTCTCATAATTATGCCTAGTTAGTAACGACCTGATTTTTTCCACTCCCCATAGTTTGGGAATCACTGTAGAAAGGGATGTTACATCAAGGGTCATGAACACCAAATCTTCCTTCTCACTAACATTGTTCATAACCAGATGCAACTCTCTTAAAAATATTTTGTGTCTTTCAGCACTGTTTCTTCCATATCTATAATGGGACGCAAACTTTTCTCAATAAAAATTGAGAGGGGTTCTGTGGCCCACCCCTTACTGATTACTATTGGTCTCATTGGAGGGTTAACAATGTCTTTATGCACCTTCAGAAGTCCATACAACACTGGTATCAATGGTTGGTCTACATTAAAATATTTAAACAAACTGTCTGTAATCATCCCAGTTATCAGGAAGGCAAACACAAAGAAAGACAGTCTTTCCATGATGGCTTTAACTTGTGTATCTGACAATACTAGTTACACATCCTTATCACTTAACATATCACACATACTATCTAGATAAAAAGATTTGTCTAAAATCACAATTCCCTTATCGTTGGGGGGATTTCTATAGATGTCATAACTTTCAGTTCTTGTAGTGCTCTCATTTCACTAGGAGAAAGGTTAAATAATGTTTTACTATGCTGTTTCTGCAGTGCTTCCCATATTTCTTTCTCAGATACTGAGAGAAAATTTCTACTAAGGGGTTTGTCTCTGGTATAAATGTACATGTTTTTTTAACAGATCTCAGCTCTGCTCAGTCTCAAAAAACTGTAGTTTCAAACAAATATTTCTGGCAAACAACCTCAGATCAATAATTACATCTGCCAAATCAGACTCCCTTGCAGGTATAAAAGTCTTTTCCTCAACAGTCTATATTGCTCATTAGTCAATGGAATGGAAGATAAGTTAATAACTACTTTGACGTTCCTTTGCTGCAAGTTGTTACCTTGTTCTGTTGTAAATCCGTTGACTGTATGCTCTGCTTGAGGCGCCTGTGGCTCGACTTTCTCCTGGATCTCCATTTCATGAACCACTTTGGTAAAGGGAGCATCTCGGATAGAGAAAAAGACACTGTCTATTCTCTAATCCCTCTGTTAATGGCATTGAAAACATCAGTGCCATCTTTGCTTGTTGTTACAACTTCCTCTGAGCTACTTCCTGCAGGTTCAGGTTCTCTTAGAGGGGCATTTGCATCCACTGAAGTGTCCATAGTTACATTGTTGGAACCAGCTTCTTTTAGTCATGAAAAAACATGGCACTTGCTGAAATCATAGAGATCTCTCTGAAGTTTTTTTTAATTTCTGCAGCCAGAGTCTATTTTCAAAATTAGACACACTTTCATACAGTCTCACAAAGTTGTCTCCAATCACCCCTGCTGTAAAGTTCCAGGTGATTGTGGACTGCAGAAATTTAATGTTCTTCAATAATGCTTCCTCTAAGGGTTTAAAATAGTCAATAAGCAGCCACATATACTCAAAGCCTGTGTGTAAATTCAAAGCCTGTGAACATTTGAGCAGGTCGGGATAAGTCTCTCCAAAAGTGAGCATCTTAAAGATTCATAATCCCCTCGGTATAACTCTATGAAACAGTGAGGCTTCAAAATGAAGTCTCTGCAAGGGGCGGAGCCTAGATGGCCAACTGAGAGCAGTGAATTTTGAGAGCTACATAAACTAGTATAATAATATAGGAAAATGTTATTATTTTCAAGTATAAAGCATCAGAAATCTATAAACTACTAAACTACATAAATATCAATTTTGGTGGAGATATACAAACATTTTCCTGTCACGTAACCTGGAGATATATTGAGTCACTGAATATAAACAACTCATGCAATTCTCATCCAGATGCTGCTTTCAAAAAAGAACTGCAATTGTTGACATCTACCTTACAGGAACTATCTTTGAAGATGTATGGCTTTAAAAATGACTTAGAAAACCTCAAATTAAATTCTCAAAAACAGAGTGATACTCTTAAGGAACTATTACAGCAACACCATACAAAAATAACAAATATAGAGACTTCTCTAAATGACATTGAAGGGAGACTCAAAGAGGAAGAATTCTAAAAAGAATTTCTGCTTAAACAGAATACATGTCTGCTTAACAAAACGGATGACTTAGAAAACATAAGGATCATAAGAACATAAAACAACATAAGGATCTTTGGTCTGCCTGAAAACACTGAAGGAGAAGACATTATTTCATTCTTAACAACCTGGATTCCTGAACCTTTAGACTTGAAAGGGGGACTTTCATTTGGAATTGAGAGGACACATAGAGCACAGAGGAAGCCTTCTTCTAACTCAACAAATACTCCACCTAGATCCATAGTTACACAGTTTCTTTCATTTTTGGACAAGGAACTAATATTAAAATCTGCTTGGAGAAAATCACCCTTAAAATACAATCAAAGCCTGATAAGGTTTGACAATGATTATTCTTCTAGAATACTAGAGCAAAGGAAAAAAAATCTGGCCAATAATAAAACTGTTGAAACAAAACAACATTAAAGCACAGCTGGCCTTTCCAGCCAAGATAAAATACTTTGTTACAATGAGATGAGAACCTTTAATTTAGAAGAAGGTACTATATTCATCAAAAACTACAACATAGTGTCTAGCCCAGATGAAATGGAATGGATGGTCCCTACTCTTAAAAGAATAAAAGAAACAAATCCTTGGACTGATGCTAGAAAGAAGAAACAAAAAACTGATTCCAAGATAGCTGACCCAAAAAATAACTCTTACAACTACATCTCACAAAGTATCAGCTAATATGGTACAGCATTTGTCATCTGTTTTAATTTAAAAAAGGAGGGATTTTTAAACAACTGAGAAACAGTAATGATTTTTTCAGAATGTTCAGAGTCCAATAATTCTTCACAAACAAAGGTAGGTCAAGATGGGTTACTATTAACATTATATATAAGCCAAACAAAGCAACATATAATACAAACATAGAAGTTTCTATTCCTCTACTTGAATTCAATGAACACTTATCTTTTTCATTTTTCATTGATTTTACTTATAATTTAAGTAATTAATTAGCTAATTCAACAAGGTGCCATTAATCAGAGTTCAGACTCAAATGTAACAAATTAACATCATATATAATAGCTGTAACAGTAGAGTGTTTTGAAATAAATGCTGTCATGGAAACTAATGCCTTCTTCATTTAATGTATGATTTAGAAATGTCATGTATATCCTAGTTAAATAATAGCATAAGCTCTTAGTACAAATGTTATCATTATTCTGTCTAAATATAGTCAATATCAATTATGGCAGATATCACACCTACGAGTGCTGTTTGATCAATCCTGATATGGTATGTGTGTGGATGCAGATGCTTCTGGCAGCTAGTACAAATGTCATTATTATTCTGTCTAAACATAGTTATTATCAAGTATGGCAGGTATCATAGCTTGAGTGCTGTTTGGTTAAACCTGGCATGGTGTATGTGGATGCAGCTGTGTCTGGCAGCTGTTATATGTTGCTGTTTTATATCTGGGAAGCTGTGGGAAGTTGTGACTGCAGCTGAGCTACAAAATATAAGTATCATCTTGATTTTTTTTGATTATTTTTACAGATTACTGTTTTTACAATTTAATACATATAAAGCACTTTGTCTATTCAGTATCTTCACAAATCCTTATCTGTTTAAAAACTTTCATTTGTCTCTAGTGCTTGCTGTCTTGTAGGCTATTGTGTAAACTGAAACATTTCCTCTGTGTAATTATCTCTTGGCTAGTGGGGGCTGGTTCTTTTGTGTTCTTGTAAAAAAAAAAAAAACAGTTTCTGTCTTTTGCACACAGTGCAGACTAGAGAAGTTGTGACTGCAGCTGAGCTACAAAATATAAGTATCATCTTGATTTTTTTTGATTATCTTTACAGATTACTGTTTTTACAATTTAATATATATAAAGCACTTTGTCTATTCAGTATCTTCACAAATCCTTATCTGTTTAAAAACTTTCATTTGTCTCTAGTGCTTGCTGTCTTGTAGGCTATTGTGTAAACTGAAACATTTCCTCTGTGTAATTATCTCTTGGCTAGTGGGGCTGGTTCTTTTGTGTTCTTGTAAAAAAAAAAAAAAGTTTCTGTCTTTTGCACACAGTGCAGACTAGAGAAGTTGTGACTGCAGCTGAGCTACAAAATATAAGTATCATCTTGATTTTTTTGATTATTTTTACAGATTACTGTTTCTACAATTTAATATATATAAAGCACTTTGTCTATTCAGTATCTTCACAAATCCTTATCTGTTTAAAAACTTTCATTTGTCTCTAGTGCTTGCTGTCTTGTAGGCTATTGTGTAAACTGAAACATTTCCTCTGTGTAATTATCTCTTGGCTAGTGGGGGCTGGTTCTTTTGTGTTCTTGTAAAAAAAAAAAAAAAAAAGTTTCTGTCTTTTGCACACAGTGCAGACTAGAGAAGTTGTGACTGCAGCTGAGCTACAAAATATAAGTATCATCTTGATTTTTTTTTTTTTTTTTTACAGATTACTGTTTTTACAATTTAATATATATAAAGCACTTTGTCTATTCAGTATCTTCACAAATCCTTATCTGTTTAAAAACTTTCATTTGTCTCTAGTGCTTGCTGTCTTGTAGGCTATTGTGTAAACTGAAACATTTCCTCTGTGTAATTATCTCTTGGCTAGTGGGGCTGGTTCTTTTGTGTTCTTGTAAAAAAAAAAAAAAAGTTTCTGTCTTTTGCACACAGTGCAGACTAGAGAAGTTGTGACTGCAGCTGAGCTACAAAATATAAGTATCATCTTGATTTTTTTGATTATTTTTACAGATTACTGTTTTTACAATTTAATATATATAAAGCACTTTGTCTATTCAGTATCTTCACAAATCCTTATCTGTTTAAAAACTTTCATTTGTCTCTAGTGCTTGCTGTCTTGTAGGCTATTGTGTAAACTGAAACATTTCCTCTGTGTAATTATCTCTTGGCTAGTGGGGGCTGGTTCTTTTGTGTTCTTGTAAAAAAAAAAAAAAGTTTCTGTCTTTTGCACACAGTGCAGACTAGAGAAGTTGTGACTGCAGCTGAGCTACAAAATATAAGTATCATCTTGATTTGTTGATTATTTTTACAGATTACTGTTTTTACAATTTAATATATATAAATCACTTTGTCTATTTAGTATCTTCACAAATCCTTATCTGTTTTAAAACTTTCATTTGTCTCTAGTGCTTGCTGTCTTGTAGGCTATTGTGTAAACTGAAACATTTCCTCTGTGTAATTATCTCTTGGCTAGTGGGGCTGGTTCTTTTGTGTTCTTGTAAAAAAAAAAAAAAAGTTTCTGTCTTTTGCACACAGTGCAGACTAGAGAAGTTGTGACTGCAGCTGAGCTACAAAATATAAGTATCATCTTGATTGTTTGATTATTTTTACAGATTACTGTTTTTACAATTTAATATATATAAAGCACTTTGTCTATTCAGTATCTTCACAAATCCTTATCTGTTGTAAAACTTTCATTTGTCTATAGTGCTTGCTGTCTTGTAGGCTATTGTGTAAACTGAAACATTTCCTCTGTGTAATTATCTCTTGGCTAGTGGGGCTGGTTCTTTTGTGTTCTTGTAAAAAAAAAAAAAAGTTTCTGTCTTTTGCACACAGTGCAGACTAGAGAAGTTGTGACTGCAGCTGAGCTACAAAATATAAGTATCATCTTGATTTTTTTTGATTATTTTTACAGATTACTGTTTTTACAATTTAATATATATAAAGCACTTTGTCTATTCAGTATCTTCACAAATCCTTATCTGTTTAAAACTTTCATTTGTCTCTAGTGCTTGCTGTCTTGTAGGCTATTGTGTAAACTGAAACATTTCCTCTGTGTAATTATCTCTTGGCTAGTGGGGGCTGGTTCTTTTGTGTTCTTGTAAAAAAAAAGTTTCTGTCTTTTGCACACAGTGCAGACTAGAGAAGTTGTGACTGCAGCTGAGCTACAAAATATAAGTATCATCTTGATTTTTTTGATTATTTTTACAGATTACTGTTTTACAATTTAATATATATAAAGCACTTTGTCTATTCAGTATCTTCACAAATCCTTATCTGTTTAAAAACTTTCATTTGTCTCTAGTGCTTGCTGTCTTGTAGGCTATTGTGTAAACTGAAACATTTCCTCTGTGTAATTATCTCTTGGCTAGTGGGGGCTGGTTCTTTTGTGTTCTTGTAAAAAAAAAAAAGTTTCTGTCTTTTGCACACAGTGCAGACTAGAGAAGTTGTGACTGCAGCTGAGCTACAAAATATAAGTATCATCTTGATTTTTTTTTGATTATTTTTACAGATTACTGTTTTACAATTTAATATATATAAAGCACTTTGTCTATTCAGTATCTTCACAAATCCTTATCTGTTTAAAAACTTTCATTTGTCTCTAGTGCTTGCTGTCTTGTAGGCTATTGTGTAAACTGAAACATTTCCTCTGTGTAATTATCTCTTGGCTAGTGGGGGCTGGTTCTTTTGTGTTCTTGTAAAAAAAAAAAAAAAAGTTTCGTTTTGCACACAGTGCAGACTAGAGAAGTTGTGACTGCAGCTGAGCTACAAAATATAAGTATCATCTTGATTTTGTTTGATTATTTTTACAGATTACTGTTTTTACAATTTAATATATATAAAGCAATTTGTCTATTCAGTATCTTCACAAATCCTTATCTGTTTAAAAACTTTCATTTGTCTCTAGTGCTTGCTGTCTTGTAGGCTATTGTGTAAACTGAAACATTTCCTCTGTGTAATTATCTCTTGGCTAGTGGGGCTGGTTCTTTTGTGTTCTTGTAAAAAAAAAAAAAAGTTTCTGTCTTTTGCACACAGTGCAGACTAGAGAAGTTGTGACTGCAGCTGAGCTACAAAATATAAGTATCATCTTGATTTTTTTGATTATTTTTACAGATTACTGTATTTACAATTTAATATATATAAAGCACTTTGTCTATTCAGTATCTTCACAAATCCTTATCTGTTTAAAAACTTTCATTTGTCTCTAGTGCTTGCTGTCTTGTAGGCTATTGTGTAAACTGAAACATTTCCTCTGTGTAATTATCTCTTGGCTAGTGGGGGCTGGTTCTTTTGTGTTCTTGTAAAAAAAAAAAAAAAAGTTTCTGTCTTTTGCACACAGTGCAGACTAGAGAAGTTGTGACTGCAGCTGAGCTACAAAATATAAGTATCATCTTGATTTTTTTTGATTATTTTACAGATTACTGTTTTTACAATTTAATATATATAAAGCACTTTGTCTATTCAGTATCTTCACAAATCCTTATCTGTTAAAAACTTTCATTTGTCTCTAGTGCTTGCTGTCTTGTAGGCTATTGTGTAAACTGAAACATTTCCTCTGTGTAATTATCTCTTGGCTAGTGGGGGCTGGTTCTTTTGTGTTCTTGTAAAAAAAAAAAAAAAGTTTCTGTCTTTTGCACACAGTGCAGACTAGAGAAGTTGTGACTGCAGCTGAGCTACAAAATATAAGTATCATCTTGATTTTTTTGATTATTTTTACAGATTACTGCTTTTACAATTTAATATATATAAAGCACTTTGTCTATTCAGTATCTTCACAAATCCTTATCTGTTTAAAAACTTTCATTTGTCTCTAGTGCTTGCTGTCTTGTAGGCTATTGTGTAAACTGAAACATTTCCTCTGTGTAATTATCTCTTGGCTAGTGGGGGCTGGTTCTTTTGTGTTCTTGTAAAAAAAAAAAAAAGTTTCTGTCTTTTGCACACAGTGCAGACTAGAGAAGTTGTGACTGCAGCTGAGCTACAAAATATAAGTATCATCTTGATTTTTTTGATTATTTTTACAGATTACTGTTTTACAATTTAATATATATAAAGCACTTTGTCTATTCAGTATCTTCACAAATCCTTATCTGTTTAAAAACTTTCATTTGTCTCTAGTGCTTGCTGTCTTGTAGGCTATTGTGTAAACTGAAACATTTCCTCTGTGTAATTATCTCTTGGCTAGTGGGGGCTGGTTCTTTTGTGTTCTTGTAAAAAAAAAAAAAGTTTCTGTCTTTTGCACACAGTGCAGACTAGAGAAGTTGTGACTGCAGCTGAGCTACAAAATATAAGTATCATCTTGATTTTTTTTGATTATTTTTACAGATTACTGTTTTTACAATTTAATATATATAAAGCACTTTGTCTATTCAGTATCTTCACAAATCCTTATCTGTTTAAAACTTTCATTTGTCTCTAGTGCTTGCTGTCTTGTAGGCTATTGTGTAAACTGAAACATTTCCTCTGTGTAATTATCTCTTGGCTAGTGGGGGCTGGTTCTTTTGTGTTCTTGTAAAAAAAAAAAAAAAGTTTCTGTCTTTTGCACACAGTGCAGACTAGAGAAGTTGTGACTGCAGCTGAGCTACAAAATATAAGTATCATCTTGATTTTTTTTGATTATTTTTCAGATTACTGTTTTTACAATTTAATATATATAAAGCACTTTGTCTATTCAGTATCTTCACAAATCCTTATCTGTTTTAAAACTTTCATTTGTCTCTAGTGCTTGCTGTCTTGTAGGCTATTGTGTAAACTGAAACATTTCCTCTGTGTAATTATCTCTTGGCTAGTGGGGGCTGGTTCTTTTGTGTTCTTGTAAAAAAAAAAAGGTTCTGACTTTTGCACACAGTGCAGACTAGAGAAGTTGTGACTGCAGCTGAGCTACAAAATATAAGTATCATCTTGATTTTTTTGATTATTTTTACAGATTACTGTTTTTACAATTTAATATATATAAAGCACTTTGTCTATTCAGTATCTTCACAAATCCTTATCTGTTTAAAACTTTCATTTGTCTCTAGTGCTTGCTGTCTTGTAGGCTATTGTGTAAACTGAAACATTTCCTCTGTGTAATTATCTCTTGGCTAGTGGGGGCTGGTTCTTTTGTGTTCTTGTAAAAAAAAAAAAAAAAGTTTCTGTCTTTTGCACACAGTGCAGACTATAGAAGTTGTGACTGCAGCTGAGCTACAAAATATAAGTATCATCTTGATTTTTTTTGATTATTTTTACAGATTACTGTTTTACAATTTAATATATATAAAGCACTTTGTCTATTCAATATCTTCACAAATCCTTATCTGTTTAAACACTTTCATTTGTCTCTAGTGCTTGCTGTCTTGTAGGCTATTGTGTAAACTGAAACATTTCCTCTGTGTAATTATCTCTTGTCTAGTGGGGCTGGTTCTTTTGTGTTCTTGTAAAAAAAAAAAAAAAAGTTTCTGTCTTTGCACACAGTGCAGACTAGAGAAGTTGTGACTGCAGCTGAGCTACAAAATATAAGTATCATCTTGATTTTTTTTTGATTATTTTTACAGATTACTGTTTTTACAATTTAATATATATAAAGCACTTTGTCTATTCAGTATCTTCACAAATCCTTATCTGTTTAAAAACTTTCATTTGTCTCTAGTGCTTGCTGTCTTGTAGGCTATTGTGTAAACTGAAACATTTCCTCTGTGTAATTATCTCTTGGCTAGTGGGGGCTGGTTATTTTGTGTTCTTGTAAAAAAAAAAAAAGTTTCTGTCTTTTGCACACAGTGCAGACTAGAGAAGTTGTGACTGCAGCTGAGCTACAAAATATAAGTATCATCTTGATTTTTTTGATTATTTTTACAGATTACTGTTTTTACAATTTAATATATATAAAGCACTTTGTCTATTCAGTATCTTCACAAATCCTTATCTGTTTAAAAACTTTCATTTGTCTCTAGTGCTTGCTGTCTTGTAGGCTATTGTGTAAACTGAAACATTTCCTCTGTGTAATTATCTCTTGGCTAGTGGGGGCTGGTTCTTTTGTGTTCTTGTGTTGTGCTGTGACTGAAACCTGGTTCAAGGCTCCTGAGAGCACCCCAGCACTATCAGGTTATACCTCATATCATGCGTTCCGGCCCCAAAATCCGGACCGAACCACAAAAGGAGGGGGAGTATCCATATTCATAAAGGATACCCACACCTCCAGGTTAGTGGCAACGCACGAAGCATCGGAGACCATCCAGGTGCAATTAACCATAGGTAAAACTGCCCTGCAGTTTGTAACATGCTACAGACCACCTTCTCAAACTCAGGAAACCCACACAGCCTTCCTGAAGACACTGGAGAGTATAAATGTCTCTCCAAACACCATCATATTGGGTGACTTCAACTACCCAAACATAGACTGGGAACATTACTCAAGCCCCAACACCCTAGCCCAAAGGTTCCTTGAGTTCATAAACTCAAATGCTATGGAACAACTAGTCACCATTCCCACAAGAGGAGAAAATATACTAGACCTGATCATCACAAACATGGGGACAAAATGCTCCACACCGAAGTATATCCCTCATTGGTGAGATCAGACCATAAATTAATCTCACTGGAGATCCACATCCCGCCCCACCCCCAGCAAAAGACCACAGTGAAGAACTTCTCAAAAGCAAACTTCACACTTCTTAAGACTGGAGTGGTATCCTTCAAGGCCCCGAGCCAGTGGAAACCACAACCCACGCTGCTGAAACCCTTACAAATGCCTTCTACGAGCACCTCCAGGAATGTATGGATCAAGCAATCCCTAATAAAATCAAGACCCTTTCCACCAAAGGCAGGCGCCGGTCTGGTGGACTCCGCCATAAACAAACTCTACAACAAGAGGAGAAAGCTACTACATGACAGAGCAAAATCCTTAAATGGGAAGGCATCTCTGATCAATACTAGCAAAAACTACGATCACTCATAAAATCATCCAAGGCCAACTTTGAGAGAAAAATCGCTAATGACACAAAAGACAATCATAAAGCCTTCTTTAGCTATGTTAGAAACCTGGGTGGAAACTCCCAGATATGCTCAGAATTAGTCCAAAATGATAAAAATCACTGAACCCACAGACATTGCCAACATACTGGCAGACAGGTTCAGTGCAAATTTCTCCCTCCTCCCCAAAAGGAGAAATATCTATCCCACCAGAGTCTAGCCTCCCAAACATCTCAGATGCCCAGGTGAGAGCTGCTCTCTAAAGCAAAAACACAGCATCAATGGGACCGGACGGTGTCCCCGGATGTGTGCTACACGAACTCAATGAGGAACTAAACCCACACATAAGGCTGCTGTTTAATCTTAGCCTTACTACAGGATACATACCCAAAGAATGGCGTACGGCAACTGTGGTCCCACTCCACAAAGGCGGTGCTTCTACGGACCCTGGAAATTACCGCCCCATAAGCTTGACGAGCCTTGTCTGCAAAGCTATGGAGAGGATCATAATGGAACTCATAAATAAAGACATTGAGGACCTACAGACACTGGATCCTACCCAATTTGGCTTTGTCAAGGGCAGATCCTGCCTCTTGAACTTAGTCGACTTTTTCGAAACAGTCACTAAGGCCATTGATGAGGGTAAGGCAGTTCACACAGCCTACCTTGACCTAGCAAAAGCGTTCGACACAATACCCCACTCGGGCATCATAGAAAAGCTCACCAGCTTAGATGTAAACCCATATGTCACAA
Organism: Protopterus annectens; assembly: GCF_019279795.1. NCBI lineage: Eukaryota > Metazoa > Chordata > Ceratodontiformes > Protopteridae > Protopterus > Protopterus annectens. The sequence continues at coordinate 1,946,213,876 of NC_056726.1, forward strand.
GATGGGTTGCAAACTGGCTCAAGAACAGAACACACAGGGTTAGAGTTGCTGGTGCCATGTCAGACTCTAAGCCGGTCACGAGCGGTGTCCCACAGGGCTCAGTCCTGGGCCCCCTCTTGTTCGGCATTTATTTTTCTGAAGTGCAGACAAACATAGGGGGATTGTGGTTGACAAAGTTTGCAGATGACTGCAAACTGGGCACCATAATTGACACTCCATCAGACACAGACATCCTCCAGAAAGGTCTCATAGAAATGGATAACTGGTGCCAGAGCCATGGCCTTAAGCTAAATGCCAAAAAATGTATAGTCATACCCTTTGGGAAAAACAAGGTAACCCCTAATTACCACATAGGTGGTAATCCATTAAACACGGAAGAAGTTATCAGGGACCTGGGGACCCAAGTTGACAGTAACCTCTCTTTTGACACTCACATTGCCAAAGTGGTTAGGAAGACCTTCTACATTGCCCACCTGATCATGAAGGGATTCACATCCAGATCAGGAGAGGTCATTGTACCCCTGTACTCTTCACTTATCAGACCAATGATTGAGTACAACGCCCCATTCGGAATGTACCATACCCGACACCTGCAGCAGTTGGAAAGACCCCAAATGTTCCTCAACAAAAGGATAAAGGGGCTCAAACATATGTCATACGATGCCCGACTGAAGAAACTCCAGCTCTATTCGGTCGCATACCGTCTGCTCAGAGGTGATCTGTGCCTGACATACAAGGCCATGTCCAACCCGGAATTAATGGACATGCTCCACCTCAAAAAATCCAAATCCACCAGAGCCACGAGAGCAAGAGACTTAAACCTCAACACGGACATAAATAGGACATGCTGGAGGGACAGATTCATCACCCAGAGACTCCCTACACTATGGAACAGAATCCCAGTCCATGTGAGGCAGAGCCCCTCACTGACTCTGTTCAAGAGAAATCTTGACGAGTGGATGGGAGATCGTAGGTTTACCCCGGGAATCATCTCTGTATCACTGCTGGACAGAGGCACAGCAAATTAATGGGTATAGTATTCTCATCCTAAGGGGTGGTGAAAGCCACACACACTCTGGCTAGGCTTATAAATGCCCTAGGGCAGATAGCCTAGTATGAACCTATGAACCTATGAACCTATGACATTTGGTGTTTTAGCTTGGATCCAGGGAAAGGGGGTGGATAGAACAGTGATTTGGGATATTTTGGCAGAGAATGGCTTGTTTGTACATCTGCTGAGTGAGAGATGGGAGGGCTGGAGGAGTGTGTTGTCTCTTGTTGTGGCAGCTTGTTGGGAGGTTTTTTTATCTGTTTGCTCTCTGTTCTTTTCCTGGCTGCTGCCTCACTGAAAGGGAGGGAGGGAATTTAGGCTTGAAGTTACAGTGAAGTGAAGCTTTGCTTTGGGTGCTTCGTGAGCCTCTGGTATGCAGCACACAGACACACTAACAGAAACAGACACTCCCAGGTTGCTATGGTAATGGAGACAGTGTGACAATAATGCTTAATGGCTCTGAGGAGCCTCCAAGATGATTCTTGGCAATGACATTTTTGGTTTAAATAAATAAATATATATATATATATATATATATATATATATATATATATATATATATATATATAGGGCTGTTTTAAACCACATTTACACATACTGATGGTCTCCTAACACTTCATTTATCTCATTAAGTTGATTCTTGATAAAAAAAAAACAAATAATAATAAGTGCAGTTTTGTATTTAAAATGTATTTTGGTCCAAACACATTAAGGGCTTACATAAGAGTGGAAGTTTGAGTTATTGTGAAAGACTAAGAGCACTTGGTCTTGTGCAGTACCCTTTGCAGTGGTCTGGGATGTGAGCTTGCTCAGACGTGTTGGGCATATGGGGATAGCTGATTCTAGGGGTGTTTGGGGTTGCTGGGAAGTGTTAGAGAGTCATCAGATTTCCTTTGTGGAAATATCTGTAGGAATGGAAAGTGTGTTGAGTGGTTCACTGGCAGAGTGGCCACTGCATGGAACAGGCTGTTAAACTGGAATAGGACCAATATTGGTTTGGATATTTTAAGAATACCCTGGAAACACACCAGATGAACTAATGAATGGTATTCTGGAAAAATGGGATGGGCATTGTTGCCTGTGCTTGAAGTACTGATATGTATGTATGTAAGGATGCAAATATACTTATAACAAATAAAAAAAACTAGAAGGGTCTCATAATTTAAAGTCTATGGACTGCATAAACATGCTTGGAAGGAGCTAATAATAAGAATAAACATTACAGCTTGTGGTCTCTCAAATAACTAAGCAACAGCCAAAAAAAACACTCACACAATAGTTTTGTAATGTATGATTTTAGTAAATCTAGAGATAAAATATACAATTGTCATATAAGATGAAGCAGTCTGCTGAATTTAGATATTAAAGACAGAATTTAATAACATGGGCTTGTGTATAATAACAATACTGTCTTAAGTTGTCATAAGTGACATACACTACATTGAACATCAAGGGGAAGAATGATGATTTTCCTATATAAATAAATATGCATAACAAGTCATGTAATTGCTTTAACTTGAATTGTAGTTTTTGTAACCCATCTCAACCATATATAATACTTAAGCGGTTACCAAGGTAACCAATGTTTTATACATGACATCAAACTGACAAAGTTGTTCAAGAGAAACAATAGAAGCCTGAGCTTGAAATCACAGAATGTTAACAATCATATTCTGAACAAATAGTATTAAATTGATAACAGACACTCAGTTTAATAACATGGACTTGTGTATAATAACGCTACTGTTTTAACTTGTCATAAATTGACATACACTATATTGAACATCAAGGGGAAGCATGATGATTTTCTCATATACGTAAATGTCTATAACAAGTCATATAATTGCTTTAACTTGAATTGTGGTTTTGTAATACATTTTGACCATATTATATGTAAGCTGTTACCAAGGTAACTAATGTTTTATACATGACATCAAACTGACAAAGTTGTTCAAGAGAAACAATAGAAGCCTGAACTAGGAATGGCACAGAATGTAACAATCACATTCTGAACAAATAGTATTAAATTGACAATAATCACTCAGTTTAACCTTTGCTGATTATACAAAATAGAATGTTGCCATTTAAATATAAAAACTATCAGTATATGCAATAAAATGGCAATTTATGAATATGAAGTATATACTGCTGCAAAGTCAAAGGTACAAAGCACAACGAAAAAGTTGAGGTAAAAAACACACACCTGAATATGGAAAGGCAACTTGTAATCATTAATCACAATAAGTGAATTTGTTGTTTTTAACCTATAATTTCACTCATTTTATAATAAGAAATGACAGATTTGAAAATTCTTATGTGTAGGAAATGGGGGGAAGAGGGATGCACTGATCATTAAAATGCACTAACTTTCATCAATGTTTACATAAACAAACTTGATGCTTTAAGTAAGTTAACAACAAACAAAGTGATTACTTAAATGCTGGCAAACAATGAAATATAATTTCTGATATAGCTAGTAAATTCTATTATAAACATTAGGTATAAATATTATTACCATCTATTTATATTAAGTAATACGTTTTGAAAGACTTCATCTATAAGGGTGAATATGTTAAATAACTGCATGCTATAATCTTTTACTGAGGTTTTATATATAATACATCCTGCTTTACTATGAATTAATTGCTTGTCATCTATCTTTCATGTAAATATTAATTGCTTATACAATAAGTAGGCATTTATATTGTATTAGAATTCTGCCTAATCTACAATAGTACTATATGTGTTCAAAATAATATAAATATTGCTTATTCCTATTACAAATATTCTCCATAAGATAATTCAATTTATGGAGCTCAGATGTTCTGGATTGTCAAAGTATGAGGAATAATCTGATGGACTTAGGTTTACCCATCATATTAGGAATGATTTTCATTCCATGGCTAGTGCGGATCTTAGTTTTGTTAACATTTATTAGTTTAAATTTATTTCACAAAAATATTTTTAATATGCCTGACCAAAACATTACTTTATTGGTAAACACTCAAAGTATAAAACTGATAATGTCTGTTAAAAGCTCAAACATATACATTATAGTTATCAGAGGAAAATGTTTAATAGTCACAATAAAACAAAAAATACATACCCCGGGATTCATGAAGCTCGGCGCAAGGCCGGCGTAAGGCCTGCGCCGGCGGTGCATGGAATATCCGGCGCAGTAGTAGCCATACATATTAATGAGAGTGCACCGGAATCACAGACACGTGCGTAGTGTACGTGAGCGAGCCCAGGTAGGATGCGTCTGGAGGCGTGTCAAAGCCGGCAGGAGGTGAGCAACCTAATGTGCTGACAGCCACGGTCCGCCCACAATAGTAATGGCAGCAGCCAGGTCCCATGCAGAATGAAACGCACGGACAGTACGCAACATAGTCCCCGTTCCAAATCAACGGAGAAGCAAATAGAAGCCACCAAGGCATAAGTGTACCCGTTCAAGGAGCAAAGGATACGCATAAGACCGCCACCGTCCCGCAATGTACTGTCAGTGTTTACACTCAGAGAAGGTGTACAGTCAAGATGTCAGCCGCACCGACATAGGAGCAGCGACTAAGGTCACCACCTGTCCCACTGTGTTTGGGGCAGTCCCTCCATGGACAGTTGTGTCCCGAAAAAACGTATTAGAAATGGCTGATGTGCTACGAATGTAGGACACAATGATATCCCGTATGTAATGTAATGGTAGCATGAATTGGTTATTTCTGTAACAGAAATACCGAAATGACACTATAAACAGAATAAGCAAGGAAATTGCCACAATAATAAGCAAATTATTTAGGCAAACAAGTGAATTTCTATGCTATATAGTGACCGTTTGTATGTGTCGGCCTGTAAAGGCAGATGTGAGTCCCGGAAATATCCCAGATCGGAAAATGGAAAAGGTGGAAACCCCAGCAGCGACATGGGCATGGTCACCAGGGTTACCTGCTGTCCCAAAGTGCCATGGACAGACCCTGATTGGACAATGGTGTCCCTGCAACAATCGTAAAATGGAAAATGACCTGCGATCCCCTGCCGCAAATTCCCGCAATATACATGTAAATAGTAGCATAAAACATATACATTACGGTATGGAACACAGACATGGCATAAGAAAATAAATAAGGAACCCAAACGCTAACAGAATAGGCTCATAGTATGGCAAACAAGTGAAGTTCTGTCTACTGCACTAGCCCTGGGTATGTGTAGTCCTGCAAATATCGAAGTGTCCACATAACATGCCCCACCATGGGCATTGGAAAAGGTGCCAACCATAATGGTCACAAGCAGTAGTGACAGTACATAGCGGGTAGCTGTGCCGACATAACAACAGTAAGGAAGCAAGATACCCCAAACACAGGCAAACATGTGCATAGCAACATATCCCAGACCCAGCAACATCTCTGTTGCATACACCGGATGGTGTATGATGAAGTGTAATATCCAGAAGCAGAACACATGCATTCGGATGTACTACACAATAGCCTCATTGTACATGTCAGTCACACCCATGTATACCCCTGCACCCAAACCTGCTAGCATCCGTGTGCAGCTATACAACCACACACAATGTGCATACCTGAACTGTGGTAAGATGTTTGTGTTAGGCAATGCCACGCGGGCAAATACGTACCCCACATGTCAGCAACCCACCGCAGGTACAGATATGTAAATGGCTGCATGTGAATGTGTCAGCAGAATGTGTACATCCGGCATGTAGTATGTACCCGTCCAAACCATGTAGGTTTGCATACGACACGGTGCACATAAGTGTACACATGTGGACAAGTCTGGTCGGTGGACCACCGCATCGACGATCATCTCTGCAGTGAAGTCGATCACATATAGCGGAACAGGTGCCCAACACACAGGACATCCTAACAGGGTGCTACAGGCAAAGAAGGGGAGACTGGGACATCACATGTGGAGATGAGCGTGGCTGGACGGACAAATACACACGGTCAAGGTAAAGGATGGAACAACATGCATATGGCTGGATGGATGTTGTTCAGAAATATATAGAAACACATATGAAGTTCCAGTTTACATCGAAATACTATATAATGTATTGAATTGTACCGTACAATATGGCAGCAGAACTAAGCCTGCATGTAATTGGTGAAGCTAAGCTGTACTGTGATGGAATTCTGAACCTGGCAGCAAGCAGGACAGCAGCCTCATGTCTGTCATCATTAATCATTTGCTGGGTTACAGAACAATAAATGTATGTACATGCATAACAGCACTCCTTCGCCAGAGGAGGATGGCCTTGTGAGCTCAATGGAAGATAGCAGTACAACTCCCTACCACACAGACAAAGCAACGTATCAAGAAATTAACTGTCCACTGTATCGTAACAGTCTAGGGTCCTTGAAACAGCTACAATCACAAAAGGATACTGTAATGTACAAGGTGCCTTGCAAGCCTGTGTTATTCCCATGAGAAAACAATTTAAAAGCACGAGCCCAGCACCCACGTATGTATAGACTATTGCGGACCATAGTGATGGAAATGCCCTGTGACCGACCACGTCAGCAAGTTGGGCAAATGCTGATTGTAAACACTATATAAAGAAACTGCTTACTGTATAGAGTCAGACAAAACTCCCATACTTGGACTGTACATTATGTAGCCTGCCTGTGTACACTACTAAAACTGTCCGAACCCGAGCCTCCTGTGTTATCGGCTGTCACTTAGAAAAGTCTACTGATAACTACAGTCTGGTTGTAACAACTTATTTCACATCGTGATCCTTGTAATCCGAATTCCCTTGGTAAGCTACAGGTCAGAGTGCATGGCTGGTTAGACATGTACCGGAGAATATGCATAAATGGTTCTTCTTGAATGAAAAGACCTCCGACTGAATTGTTGTGTGTAAAGAGGCTGTTTACTGTCTGATCTGTGGCTGAAAAGCGGAAAACTGGATCCCAAGAAGAAAACATGCAGCCTTAAACAGGAGGCCCAGGTAAGGAGTGTCTGCCGTTTTGTGACTATTGTAGATCAGGGACCAGACTACAATGTGTTTCTGTTAACAGTAGTGATATCGGGTCAAAGACCTACCCACATACTGTTAAATCTGAACATAGGTCAGGGAACACACAGCAGAGTAAATAGTGAATGTAGACACTACAGTGGATACAGGGAAGGAGACACACGTGTTATGACAGAAGTGCAGTAGCAGTGTAGAGGATATGGGAGATTATTGAAGCAACAGATCATGTGATCCGCATTTGTGGTGGTGAAGAATATGCAATCGCAGAGCACATAATGTGAGTTACGCAGCAAAATGGGGTAATAAATATGACATTGATGGTATATTAGGCAACATACCGTTACTGAAACATTGTAATCGCTGAAAATCCGATGCATATGTTCCAACGTAAACACCTGTTCCACCCTGAGAGGGATATGCCCTCTGGCCAGCCGTGTCCTGTAAATAAACCGAACACATGTCAAATGTCCTGATATCTCAGGACAAACATTACCCAGATATATATCAAAATGGTAGCATAAAGAGTACCCACTGCCCACAAGGACACAGTCCGACAAGCTCTACACTTTACATATGCACAGTGGTGTCCATTGTAGGACCCAAAAATTGTGGAAAGAATCGAATAATGTGTTATTCCAACGCTACCTGAACTCATTGTCGTCACAGGTACACATATGCACCGCAAGCGTGTTTAATGTTGCTGATAGCTGTCCATGTAATGCAGCACAGATGCACAGAAATACCCAGAGTACCGGGTCCATAGAACTGCATCCACATCACACCTCCGCACACATGACGGATGTGTAATGGGTACTGTCAATTGTTGCAGTCAAGGGATTCTGGGTATGTAGACTCTGTGCTCGGTGTTGTTTCGCAGGCAATACTTTCTCCCGCCCCGTGGGAGGGATGTGTGCGTATCACCTGCCTCAGTCTCCGCTAATAATGCAAACCATACTCCGGAGAATGCTAAATGTAGGTGTGTAATGTGTACAGCCCCATACTACTGTCCAGTAGGCAATTGTCATGGATGGACACCCGTATGGCCAGAATGGCACCCACAACTGCAAACCCGGGTAAATGACATAGCCGCGGGAAGGCATAACACAGGAAATACACATAGGGACTACAGTTGACATTCCACATACAAAGCAGGACCGTCGTGCCAACACCGGCGTACACAGCACTCAATCTGCCAGCAACAGACTGAGGAGCACCAGCTACCGTACAGCGTAACAGATGTGCGACCTGTGGAACACATACTAATGGCACACACACAACGTCAAGTAGGATATGTAAACTATGGCTTTCCCACCTATGAAGACAACATGGTTAAATGAATGCATAGGTAAGCAACATGTTCTGGTGGTGTTATAGTGGAAATACAGTGACGGATATGTCCCATTGGGACGTCTGCGGTTTAAATTGAGCATTTGCTAACCAGCATCTTTGGATGCATGTAATTTGTCCACAGTAGTAAATCACCTGGTTATGTAGCACCATGTGGAATGGGTAGTCCAACAGACATCCGCGATTCCTGAACACACAGTATCAGTGAAACCCACTGCTCACAAGGACACAGTCCGACAAGCTCTACACTTTACATATGCACAGTGGTGTCCAATGTAGGACCCAAAAATTTGTCTAAAGACAGGAATGCCGCAGTCTTTCAACACTTAAGTGAACTCATTGACGTCACAGGTACACATATGCACCGCAAATGTGTTTAATGTTGCTGATAGCTGTCCATGTAATGCAGCACAGATGCACAGAAATACCCAGGGTACCGGGTCCATAGCACTGCATCCACATCACACTTCCGCACACATGACGGATGTGTAATGGGTACTGTCAATTGTCGGTCAAGGGATTCTGGGTATGTAGACTCTGTGCTCGGTGTTGTTTCGCAGGCAATCCTTCCTCCCGCCCTGTGGGAGGGATGTGCGTAGCACCTGCCTTACTCCCCGCTAATAATGCAAACCATACTCCGGAGAATGCTAAATGTAGGTGTGGAATGTGTACAGCCCTATACTAGTGTCCAGTAGGCGATTGTCATGGATGGACACCCGTATGGCCAGGATGGCACCCACAACTGCAAACCCGGTAAATGACATAGCAGCGGTAAGGCATGACACAGGAAATACACATAGGGACCACAGTTGACATTCCACATACAGAGCCGGACTCGTGCCAACACCGTACACAGGACTCAGTCTGCCAGCGACACACTTAAGAGCAGCCGCTACCGCACAGCGGAACAGATGTACGACCTGTGGAACACATACTAATGGCACACACACAACGTCAAGTAGGATATGTAAGCTATGGCATTCCCACCTATGAAGACAACATGGTTAAATGAATGCATAGGTAAGCAACATGTTCGGTGGTGTTATATTGGAAATACAGTGACGGATATGTCCCATTGGGATGTCTGCGGTTTATATGAAGCAGTTGGTAACCAGCATCTTTGGATGTATGTCAATTGTTCACAGTACTAAATCAGCTGGTTATGTAGCACCATGTGGAATGGGTAGTCAAACAGACATCCGCGATTCCTGAACACACAGTATCAGTGAAATCCAATGCTCACAAGGACACAGTCCGACAAGCTCTACACTTTACATATGCACAGTGGTGTCCATTGTAGGACCCAAAAATTTGTCTAAAGACAGCTCTTCCGCCTTATTTAATCACCTAACGGAACTCATTGTAGTCACAGGTACACATATGCACCGCAAGCGTGTTTAATGTTGCTGATAGCTCTCCATGTAATGCAGCACAGATGCACAGAAATACCCAGGGTACCGGGTCCATAGAACTGCATCCACATCACACTTCCGCACACATGACGGATGTGTAATGGGTACTGGCAATTGTTGCGGTCAAGGGATTCTGGGTATGTAGACTCTGTGCTCGGTGTTGTTTCAGGCAATCCTTCTTCCCGCCTGTGGGAGGGATTTGTGCGTAGCACCTGCCTTACTCTCCGCTAATAATGCAAACCATACTCCGGAGAATGCTAAATGTAGGTGTGGAATGTGTACAGCCCTATACTAGTGTCCAGTAGGCAATTGTCATGGATGGACACCCGTATGGCCAGGATGGCACCCACAACTGCAAACCCGGGTAAATGACATAGCCGCGGTAAGGCATGACACAGGAAATACACATAGGGACCACAGTTGACATTCCACATACAGAGCCGGACTCTCGTGCCAACACCGGCGTACACAGCACTCAGTCTGCCAGCAACAGACTGAGGAGCACCCGCTACCGTACAGCGGAACAGATGTGCGACCTGTGGAACACATACTAATGGCACACACAACGTCACGTAGGATGTGTAAACTATGGCATTCCCACCTACGAAGACAACATGGTTACATGAATGCATAGGTAAGCAACATGTTCTGGTGGTGTTATATTGGAAATATAGTGACGGATATGTCCCATTGGGATGTCTGAGGTGTATATGAAGCAGTTGGTAACCACCATCTTTGGATGTATGTCATTTGTTCACAGTACTAACGCAGCCGGTTATGTAGCACCATGTGGAATGGGTAGTCAAACAGACATCCGCGATTGGGAACATACACCAGCAGTGAAAAGCACTGGGCAGGTGGACACAGTCCAGCAACATCTAACTTGACATATGCACATCGGTGTCCATTGTAGGACCCAAAAATTCTGTTCAGAGAATGCCTGCTAGCTTCCTGCATTACTCATGTGATCTAATTGTCGCCACCACGTCACAGGTACACATAGGCACGCAAGCGTGTTCAATGTTGATGATAGCTGTCCATGAACTGCAGCACACATGCACAGAAATACCCAGGGTATCGGGTCCATACAGCTCGTCCACATCACACTGCAGCACACATGAAGGATGTGTAATGGGTACTGTCCACTGTTGCAGTCAAGGAGTCTGGGTATGTAGAATCTGGCCTCGGTGTTGTTTCGCAGGCAATCCTTTGTCCCGCCCGTGGGAGGGACGCAGCGTAGCACATGCGTCACTCTCCGCTAATAATGCACACCATACTCCGGGAATGCAAAATGCAGGTGTGAAATGTGTACAGCCCCATACCAGTGTATAGTAGGCAATTCACATGGATGGACAAGCGTATGACTAAGATGGCACACATAAATGCAAACCCGGTGGAATTACACTGCCGTAGTAAAGCATTACACAAGTCATACACATAGGGACTACAGTTGACATTCCCCATACAAGAAACACAGACAACCAGCCGATGAAGTCCAAAGCAAAGACGAGGTACTGTAGGGACGATCAGTGACCAACCAGAGCACACCAAGAATTAAAGGCAGTCACCATAGTCTATTGCAGCACACTTCGTCTGCTTCATAAGCAGACTTATTCAGACTACATACAATGTAGTCCAACCTACTACATTTACAAGCATTAATTGGTTGGTACATTAGATGTGCTAGGTACTAATTACATGCCTTAAAGGCAGACAAGCGAACAAACCTTACTTGGGTTACACATCCCACACAGTGAGGACAACAGACATTGCTTCGAAGGTACAGTCTTCATCGGAAAATGGAAATATATGTACATATATGAAACATGAACCAACATAAAATGTTTTCCAAATGTCTGACTGTGTAAGCTACATGTATATGTCCTACGGATCGTGCCAATATATTAACAGAACTGCAGACACCTAGTAATATGAATGAACCATAATATATACACATAAACCGTATGAATATGACTACTGTAAAATAGACCAACGAAATGTAAAGACTCACAATGTGCTAATGTAACATTCATTTAGAAGGTTACAGAAATAAATCAATCCAGACATCCATGTGTAAATACTAACAGAAGGCCAGCGAGGTGCTTGCCCTCACATGTACTGGGATGTCGATCCACAGCATAGTGAGTGTCTGGGTGATGAATCCGTCCCAACAACACGCTCGACACGACAGTGTCAAGGTGTACGCCAGCTGCCCTTGTGGTTCTGAGGATCTACCTTATTTACGTGAAGCATAGTCATCAGATCTGGTTCGACCTAGCCGCGCATGCCAGGCACGGGTCACCTCTGGGCAAGTGGTATGCAACTGTATACAGCTGGAATCCTTTCAGTCGGTCAGTATAACACATATACCTGAGACCCTGCATCCGTTTGTCGAAGAACTGTTGGTGCCTTTCCAGCTGCTGCAGGTGTTGGGTCAGATACATTCTGAACGGGGCATTGTACCCAATCATAGGTCTATTGAGTGATGAGTACAAGGGGACAATGACCTCCCCTGATCTAGATGTGAATCCCTTCATGATGATGTGGGCAATGTGGAAGGTCTACCCAACTATGTTAGCAACATGTGTGTCTAACGAACGGTTAACAACAACACGTGTCCCCAGATCACTGGTAACCCCCTCCGTGTTCAGTGGACTGCCACCCATATGGTAGCTCGGGGTAACCTTGTTCATCCCGAAGGGTATGCCTATGCATTTCCTGGCATTTAGCTGTAGGACATGTCTCTGGTACCACTTATCCACATCTGTGAGGCACTCCTGAAGGATATCTGTGTCAGATGTGTGTCTGACCTTGGCATCCGGTTTGCAGTCATATGCAAACATTGTCACCCATAACCCCCCTGTGTGTGCGTGTACATTGGAAACGTAGATGCTGGAAATAGTGGACCCAGGACTGAGCCCCATGGGACACCACCTGTGACTGGCTGTGAGTATGACATGGCACCAGCAACTATGGCCATGTGTGTTCTGTGACCTAGCCCGTTTGCAACCCATATGGCGATGTATGGATTTACATTCAAGATGACGGGTTTATCAAGTATACCCGAGGGGGTATTGTGTCGACGGCCTCTGCCGGGTTGAGGTAGGCTGTATGGACTGGTTTACCCTCAGCAATGGCCTTGGTGACTGATTCTACAAAGTGAAACACGTGTAAAGGGCATGATCTGACTATGACCAAGCTAAACTGGGTTGTATCCAAAGTATGCGGGTCCCCTATGTCCTCATCTATGTGTCCCATTATGATCCATCTCCATGGCTTTGCAGATAAGGCTTGTCAAACTAATGGTATGGTAATACCCAGGGTCAGTGGAGGCACCATCTATGTGGAGTGTGACTACAGTTGCCCTGTGCTACTACTCAGGTACGTATCCTGAGGTGAGGCTAGGATTACACAGCTGTCCGAAGTGTGGGTTAAATTCCCCATAGAGTTCCCGGAGTGCACAGCTGGGACACCATGTGGACCCATGGATGTTGTGTTGACTGCCTTGGGGCTGGATGTGGGTAATGCTGGACATACCAACGCAGACGTGCCACGTTCTCGAAGTCCGATGCCCAAGGGACCACACACATAGCCGGCCTTAGGCATAGGCCAAGTAGGTAGCCGTCTAGGGTGTTGCTCTACCGGGCACCTTTCCAGACTCTATTTGGTGTAGGTAGACCAGGAGGGTAGCGGTGACGCATCAGTGGCAACCGCTGCCTGGGCCACGACTTGCCCTAGGGCCACTCTGCCCGTGGATAATACAGCAGTACCCACACCCAGACGGGTCATCGCTAGGGTCATTGCTAGTATGGCACATCATCTACGTGGGAAGGAAACCATATATCCCCAGACATAATGGCACAGCATAATGCCTGTTCGCCGCCAAAGGCAGACATACGCCACCAGCGTCGGTGCGGACGCATTGCGCGAGATGTCCGTTAACAATGCCGACAATGTGTCGCTTTGTGAAACAAACTCCACAGGGACATTCAATAATAGACAACGACGGACAGCCCGATGTCCTCGTGTCTGAGCTGTTCAACCTGTTACGCCATGTTAAATGTGTGTAGCACAGCGAACCGGCCAAACAAAGCAACGGACATGTCTGTGGCTCAGTGAAAGTCGCCACGCAATGTTAAACCCTTGTAATATTGCGCACAGGCCATACATACGGAGGGTTAGTAATGGCAGTAGGTTAGTTCGATCAGACCGTGTGCAATTAGTATAACGAGATCTACAACGGATACACCGCCAATCGGCGCCACGGTTAAGACTAATTGGGGGCCGTGATATGGTACCATGGACACGGACAAACGTGCCCATGTGACTCATCTAACATTCAGACAGGGTCAGGGCGGTCCTGCACAGTGGGCGCCAAGACCAAACCCAAAGCACCACAGCAACACCCTGACAATGAAGGCCTGTATGCATATGGGATATAAGCAGCTGTCATCTGAACAGCCCTGTGGTGACGACATATGCATCCTGGGCCATGAGCGAGGGGAATTAGGAATGTTCAACATGCAGTACCGCACCTTTCCCAGCAGGAGAATGGATGCCTGTGACGTGCGTGTGTAAAGCGGGGGTGATATGTAAATGTACATAGGTACCACGGGTATGCATATTAATGACAACAAACAGCTAACGCGGCACTGGTCACAGTAGAGTCAAACGTGACTGCAGTCACGCTGGAATTATGACTATAGAACATATAGATGTGCACGCGCACGTAAAGCGCCCATGCTGCAAAGACTGTTACATATATAAAGCTGTAAGTGCTTTCTGCACACGCCCGTCAACCGGATCAGACATATGTTACCGAATAGTCACAAGTAGCAACGCAAACACGTAACCACACAGACACTGTAAACATATATAAACGGAATACGGATATGCATGTGCGCTGTCCAGAACCCACAATCCGACATGCGAGTATGCAGTGTGTGATCCAGTGGAACCAGGAAGGGTACCGATGTCTCCTCGACACGCTTACATTCATAATTGTCAAATATATGCTTAAATAGTACCTATTGATTCCATGCTTTGTTATCGTAATGCTACTAATATACACATCGATATACAATAACCTGATCAACACACTACATTCTAAGGTGCACTCTCACCAATTATCAACTATGTGTCCGGATACTGATTGTATTTACCAATATTGTAGATATATTAACACATTGTTGCCGTATCATTGTTTCCATGAAGTAAGGCATGCAACACTGATATGTATATGTCACGTTATAATCAAGACTTGGAGCACTGTCCACCTAACTATGAGCAGGTTTATTGATTAATTCGCTTTAAACCGACTCTGAAGGAAGTGAATTAGGGACGGCTATGTCATGACATCCGTACTCCGACGGTGCCCCATGTTAGTAGTTGAGAGAGCTCAGTATCCTTTCACTGTGGAGTCTATCGATTTGACAGTGTCTGTTTCAGCCGATATATGTTCCATAACCTCGTTTATGAAGATGGGCGGGGGGCAAGGTTTGCTGTATTTACGCATACTGGCACGTGGATATAGATAGGCCATGTCATACAAACGATGGGTAGTCAAGCAGACATCCACGACTGGGGAACATACAGCGGCAGTCAATACCACTGGCCAGATGGGGACAGTCAAACACGTTCTACACTTTACAAATGCACATCGGTGTCCATTGTAGGACTCCAAAATTCTGACTTGTTTGCCAGTATGCGCCAGAAAAAGCCAATCCGAGTACAAACCGTGACTACGGCACCGCTAGACATATGCACCACCAGCGTGTTTAAGGTTGATGATACCTGCCCATGACATGCAGGACATATGAACAGAGGTCCCCAGACTGCCGTGTCCATACATGTGCGTCCATATCCCAGTTCCGCACACATGAAGGATGTGTCATGCGCATCGCGGGGGTTGCAGCCCTGGTATCCTGGGTATGCAAAATGGGTCTCGTGTTGTTTGGCTGATAATCCGTTGGCCCGCCGCGCGGGAGGGCTGCGGGTACAGGACGTGCCTTAGTCCCCAGTAAGGATGCAAAGCACCCATAGGGTAATGCTAAAGGCATGTGTGAAATGTGTTCAGCCCTACATCAGTTTCCAGTAGGCATTTCCCAAGGATGGACAAACGACGGACAAGATGGCACCCATAATAGCAAGCCTGGTGGAATCACACAGCCGTAGTAGGGCATGACACAGGACATAAAGATGGAAACAGCAGTACATACACCGTGACATCCATCCTGCCATGCGAATCCCAGCGCACACAGCAGCGAAGGTGCTATCCAGTATGTGGGGATCACCCGCCCACCGGCGGAACATACCTGCGACCGCGGAACACATATTAATGCCACACCAACAACGCCAACTAGGAAGGCCATACTATCGCTAAAATATGGAGTTCACACACATAACCGACATACTGTCATGAATACATAGGTTCTACATGTACCGGCTGTGTTATACTGACAATTCAGTGGCGGATAGTTCACAATGGTACCTGTGAGGATTATGTAAAGCTGTTGCCAACCTGCAGGACTACAGTAACACCCTATGGGTAAATTGTGGAAGGACACGGGTTACGAGCACTACATAATATGGGTAGGCGGACAGACATCCGGGAATGGGGAACATACGGCGCAGTCAAACCCACTGGCGAATGGACACAGTCCAACATGTCCTAAACTTTACATATGCACATCGGTGTCCATTGCAGGACCCAAATATTACTCCTTAAGTGAGTGTGAGCAACATAGTGTGAACCGGAAGAGGTGACAGCCGTGACTACGGCACAGGTAGATATGTGCACCACAGGTGTCTTCAAGGGTGATGACAGCCGTCCATGAAATGCAGGACATATGAATAGGACTCCCCAGGCTGCTGCATCCATACACGTTCCCATCCCATTTCCGCACACATGAAGGGTGTGCAAGGGGTACTGTCGACGGTTGCAGACATGGGATCGTGGGTATGCATATATGGGTGTCGGTGTGGATTGGCAGATGATTCATCGCCCCGCCCCGTGCGTGCGTGGCGTACATGGCATATGCTACTCGCAATACTAATACCGATCATCCACCGAAATGGAGAATGCAGCTGTGAAATGTTGACAGCCCGATACTAGTGTCCAGTAGGCAGTTCCCATGGATGGACAAACGACGGCCAAGATGGCACCCATAGCTGCAAACCTGGGGGAATCCCACAGCTGTTGCAAGGCATAACCCAGGGAATACAGATACGGTGTACAGTACACACACCCCATTCAAAGAAAGACCGCTGGGCAGATACCGCGACACAACACACCATGTGCCAGCACATCTATGGGGATCACACGCTTCCATACAGTGGAACAGATGGGTCACCTGTGTAAAGATACCAATGGCACAATCTCCACGTCTGCTGGGAATGACATAGGATGGTCAAACTATGGCGTTGACACCAAAGAAAGACATCCTTCGGTGAATTCATAGGATTGATGTCAATACACCATGGCAAACACCCAATGAACAGGGAAGACTTGCTGGCACCCTATGGCCCCAAACAATGTCACACATAGGTAGATGGAACAGTCAACATAAACATTTTGTCCACGACAGGTCGCATATGGTATCCAAAGGTACTTCATAGACATGTATGCGCTATCACCCGTTGGCCCCGTGAGACTTACACATAACATGGAAGTATCCAGGCTTTAAATGTCCACCCTTACACTTCCATTTGTCACTTTCTATGCGAGCAATGGGGATGTAGCCACAGCATAGAGAGCAGAGACGTACTGCTAACGAAACACACACATGTCAACATCACAGAAAGCATACTATGAACACACGTATTACATGATATTGTACTATGCAACACAAACAAACCGGAAACCTGCAGCAAGAATAGTCACCGTAGTTCGACACAACACAAGTCTTCGTAACATTTGAACAGTCCATGAAAACATGCAACGTTTTCGTTGTTTCCACAACGTGTGCAGGAAATATGCTATGTCTACGAATGTTCACAAACAACAATGTGAGTCATAACATGATTTTAAATATCACACTGTTGATTGTGAACACTGTAACAATTTGCTTATTCAGATGTATGTTCGAAAGCAACGGAAACACACACACACACGGAAGGGACGGGAGATGAACCTACGCCTATTTACATGAACTCAGTACAGTATGAATCAATTACACAACGCGCTACCGAGTTAACTGACGTGAGCTCTGTCGGCATACATGTAGGCTGCTGACGTCACCCGCAAGACAATATTTGGAAATAGCCAAGGCATGTGTTGCGAAGCGTCTAAAAGCATAATCAGTCGCAGGGGCAGCTGGAAACACACACACACACACACACACGGAAGGGACGGGGGACGAACCTACGACTATCTACATGGACACACTACTGTATGAAGCATTTACAGAACGCGCTACCGAGTTCGCTAAACAGAGCGCTGTCACAGGCATACTTGTAGGCTGCTGACATCACCCGCGAGACAATAGTTGGCAATAGCCAAGGCATGTGCGGAGCACCTAAAAGCATAATCAGTCGCAGAGACAGCTGGAAACACACACACACGGAAGGGACGGGGGACGAACCTACGACTATCTACATGAACACACTACTGTATGAAGCATTTACAGAACGCTACCGAAGTTTGCAAAACAGAGCTGTCACAGGCATACTTGTAGGCTGCTGACGCCAGCCAAGACAATAGGTGGCAATAGCCAAGGCATGTGTTGGCGGAGCCTAAAAGCATAATCAGACACAGAGGCAGCTGGAAACACACACACACACGCATTAACGAAGGGACGGGGACGAACCACGACTATCTACATGAACACACTACTGTATGAAGCATTTACAGAACGCTGCCACCGAAGTTTGCTAAACAGAGCTGTCACAGGCATACTTGTAGGCTGCTGATATCACCCATAAGACAATAGTTGGCAATAGCCAAGGCATGTGTTGCGGAGCGTCTAAAAGCATAATCAGTTGCAGAGACAGCTGGAAACACACACACACACGGAAGGGACGGGGGACGAACCTACGACTATCTACATGAACACACTACTGTATGAAGCATTTACAGAACGCGCTACCGAGTTTGCTAAACAGAGCGCTGTCACAGGCATACTTGTAGGCTGCTGACGTCAGCCGCAAGACAATAGGTGGCAATAGCCAAGGCATGTGTTGCGGAGCGTCTAAAAGCATAATCAGTCGCAGCTGGAAACACACACACACACAGAGACACACACAAACGGAAGGGACGGGGAACGAACCTACGACTATCCACATGAACACACTACTGTATGAAGCATTTACAGAACGCACTACCGAGTTTGCTAAACAGAGCGCTGTCACAGGCATACTTTGTAGGCTGCTGACGCCACCCGTGAAGACAATAGTTGGCATAGCCAAGGCATGTGTTGCGGAGCGTCTAAAAGCATAATCAGTCGCAGAGGCAGCTGGAAACACACACACACACACACACGGAAGGGACGGGGGGCGAACCTACGACTATCTACATGAACACACTACTGTATGAAGCATTTACAGAACGCGCTACCGAGTTTGCTAAACAGAGCGCTGTCACAGGCATACTTGTAGGCTGCTGGCGTCAACCAAGACAATAGGTGGCAATAGCCAAGGCATGTGTTGCGGAGCCGCCTAAAAGCATAATCAGACGCAGAGACAGCTGGAAACACACACACACACGGAAGGGAGGGGGGACGAACCTACGACTATCTACATGAACACACTACTGTATGAAGCATTTACAGAGCAGCGCTACCGAGTTTGCTAAACAGAGCGCTGTCACAGGCATACTCTGTAGGCTGCTGGCGTCAGCCAGCATAAGACAATAGGTGGCAATAGCCAAGGCATGTGTTGGAGCCGCCTAAAAGCATAATCAGTCGCAGACGAGCTGGAAACACACACACACACAGAGACACACACACGGAAGGGACGGAGAGGCTAACCACGACTATCCACATGAACACACTACTGTATGAAGCATTTACAGAACGCGCTACGAGTTTGCTAAACAGAGCTGTCACAGGCATACTTGTAGGCTGCTGGCGTCACCCGCAAGACAATAGTTGGCAATAGCCAAGGCATGTGTTATGGAGCGCCTAAAAGCATAATCAGTCGCAGAGGCAGCTGGAAACACACAAACACACACACACACGGAAGGGACGGGGGCCGGACCTACGACTATCTACATGAACACACTACTGTATGGCGATTTACAGAGCAGCTACCGAGTTTGCTAAACAGAACGCTGTCACAGGCATACTTGTAGGCTGCTGCCGCCAGCCGCAAGACAGTAGGTGGCAATAGCCAAGGCATGTGTTGCGGAGCGTCTAAAAGCATAATCAGTCGCAGAGACAGCTGGAAACACACACACACGGAAGGGACGGGGGCGAACCGACTATCTACATGAACACACTACTGTATGGAAGCATTTACAGAACACGCTACCGAGTTTGCTAAACAGAGCTGTCACAGGCATACTTGTAGGCTGCTGGCGTCAGCATAAGACAATAGTTGGCAATAGCCAAGGCATGTGTTGCGGGCGTCTAAAAGCATAATCAGTCGCAGAGGCAGCTGGAAACACACACACACAGCACACGAGGAGGCCGGGGGACGGCGAACCTACGACTATCTACATGAACACACTACTGTATGAAGCGATTTACGAACGCGCTACCGAGTTTGCTAAACAGAGCTGTCACAGGCATACTTGTAGGCTGCTGGCGGCACCATAAGACAATTGTTGGCTATAGCCTAGGCATGTGTTGCGGGCCGTCTATAAGCATAATCAGTCGCAGAGGCAGATGGCAACACACACACACTCACAGACACACACACACACACACACACACACACACACGGAAAGGGCGGGGACGAACCTACACTATCTACATGAACACACTACAGTATGAAGCATTTACAGAGCAGCTACCGAGTTTCCTGAGCAGAGCTCAGTGAGTAGGCATGCCTCTACGTGAGTGGTACCATTAGCAACGGCAATAAGCGCCCTTCGGGTGTTAGGACAGAGTCATGATCCGCGCCAGTCTGTTACCATCCCAAGTCGCCGTGCACTAACTGCGTTAGTGCTGCAGTCGAATAACAAGTAACTACTGATCAGGTACATCACTGCATACTGGGCATGCTCAGACACTTAGACTGCACAGGGCAGACATGCATACACATGTTCGCGGCGGCATGGGTGGCGTAATGTGGACCCGTGTGTGTCCAGCCACACAACAGAAACCTGGCCATGCCACAGGCGTGGCGTTAGCGTAGGGGATAGAGGCATGCACCGGGGTATTACTGAAGACGGCTGCGGTGTGCACTGTGCTGTGTGTCTATCTACACAGCTGCCTACTGGGCATGCTCCAGACGCCAGAGTCGGCACAGATCAGACATGCATACACATGGTGCGACGGCATGGGTGGCGGAATGCGGACCATCCTGTGTGTCCGCCACACAACAGTAACCGGTCATACCACAGGCGTTGTTGTTGCTAAGGGGGAATATGTAGGTGCAATTAACCATGTGTAGGACTGGCCACCACAGTTTGTTGCATGCTACAGACAACCCTCACAAACACAGGATACCTTCACAGATGTCCTGAGGGACACTGGTGAGTGGGCATGCTCTCACAACAGCACCGTTTGGGTGACATGAACCACCCATACATAGCCTGGGAACATTACCCATGGCACAACACAGTCACGCCAGCAGTCCCAGGTGTTCACACACCTGGCCACTGTTAAACAGCCATGCACCATACATACCAGGGGGATGTCTGACAGTTCTGCCCATCACGCATGGTGAGGATATGCCCCACACAGGATGTACAGCCCTCAATGGTGATGCAAGACCGTTATAGTGGATCCACTGGTCATCCACTCACTATAACCAACACCAGCATGGGGACCTCAGTGATGACCTCTCCACAGAAACCACACACATCATATGACGGTGTGGTACCCTACATGTCCTCCATGCCAATGTTGAACAGAGGCCAGACCCGGAGAAAATGCCTACCGAATGCCTTCCCCGACCACTCCACATGCATGTCTGCAACAGGCAAACATGATGACAACAGGACCTTGTCCACCACAGGTAGGCACATGCTGTGGTGGACCGCAGCCAGTGACTACCTGTACATCAACAGTTGGAGCTACTACATGCCAGGGCAATGACAGTACCAGGAAACCATCACCCATTCATACCGCGTCACCATACGGCCCCCACATACCAACATCCAGGTCCGCTCGTGGGAGTGGTACTGCAGGAGGGCACATGAGACAACCACAGGGCCTTCCCTAACTGTGGTAAGGACATGGTTGGGGCACAGACCTGCCTGGAAATGGTCCAGAATGGTACAACAGTCACTGCACCCACAGACATTGTCTGCATACCACAGGACATGTTCCATGCATACCTCCCAACAGGGAACATATCCATCCCACCAGAGTGTATCCTCCCAAACATGTCATATGGCCTGGGGTGATCCCATATCTCTATGGCGTTTGACACGTCAGCAATGGGCACCGATGGTTTCCCTGGCTGTGTGCTACCCATCCTCTTTGGGGCCCTCGGCCCACACATGCGGCCACTGTGTCATGTTAGGCTTACTATGGGCTATGTCCACAATGGATGCCATATGGCATCTGTGGTCCCACTATGCCAGGGTAGTGCTCCTATGGACTGTCAACAGCCACACCCTATACGCTTGACAAGTGTTGTCTGCAAAGCTGTGTGGAGGTCCATACAGGTGGTCATGGTTACAGATAGCGGTGTACAGCCAATACCGGAAGATACGCACAACTACATAGTCAAGGGCGGATCCTGCCTCCCAACCTGCTCGTCCAGTCTGGAGTGTTCACCAAGGCCATTGATGGGGATATGTGGGTTTGCACACAGTACCATGACCTGGTGGGGGCGTTCAGAGCACACTACACATGGGACCCATGTAAAGGCTCGCCAGCATACATGTGGGGACATATGTCACCCGATGCTTCTCACACAGGTTGGAGGTCACACCACAGGGTTGGTGCTGAAGGTGCTTTGTCACACTCATATCTGGACCCAGTGGAGGCCCACAGGGCTCACTCCTGTGCACCCTGCCATATGGCATCCGACCTTCCAATGTGCATGCAATCATAGGGGGATTGTAGCAGACAAGGTATGCAGATGACTCACGACCGCCGACATACCCAGCACCCCATGTTACACGAACATCCACCTAGAGTCATAGACATGGCTGACTGGTGCCAGAGCCATGGCCTGCTACCAAATGCCAGAGAAGGTGCAGCCCTACCCAGTGTGAAGAACATGTTCGTCCCAATGTCACATGTAGGTGGTGCACGCATTAAAGATGGTGGACATGTTCAGGGTAATGGCTACCACACCTGTTGGCAACCTCTGTCAACACACACAATGGCAATGTGGGTGTGAAGACATTCCATTGTGGCCTCTGGTCTGGATGGGATGGGAACCACATCAGGGGTGTTCATTGTACCCCTGTTCACATCACACACCAGTGCAATGACTGCGCATAATGGCACATGTGGCCTGTAGCTAACCTGACGCCTGCAGCACTTTCGGAAGGACAAGTAAACGTTCGCCAAGGCGGGATGACGGTGTAGGACATGTCACAAGGTGCACGCCAAGGGGACACTGGCTGTGGATCTGCACAGCACAGCTGCTCAGTGGTGATCTGTGCCCGACATACCGCGGCCATGTCTGACCTGGGTGACATGGGCACATTTCACCTCCCAGGCCCCATGCGAACACGGGCACAGAAGCGACTGTCAGACACCTCAACCCAAAGATGAGTGGGACGTGCTGGGGAACAGGGTAATGGGCCAGACACACACTACACGGGGAGGAGTGCCAGGCCATGTGAAGGAAAGGCCCTGACTGCCTTTTGTCCAGGACTACTACTAGCGACGATGTGGATGTGTGACTATAGTTATCGCCAGTCAACCTCTGTGTGTCACTGCTAGACCAGGGACTGGGGACTGATGGATATGGCATCCCCATCCTGAGGGGTGTTAGATGCCACACACAGTCATGCTAGGTCCACACATGTGCGTTAGGGGCACATATCCTGTCACGCGTTCATGTGCCTATGTACCTATGTAGGGTCCATGCCAGATGTGGGTAACTGTGCTATGCTGATTTTGCCAGACATGCCTGTGGGTACACCACGACTACACGTGGGGAACTAATTACAGTGCTCCCAGTAGGCACGCGTGCAAGTACACACCATCAGTATCATAGGGTTAACTGCACCGTATGGTGCTACACATGTAACCACCACACATACTGTGTACACATATCAATGAATGCTGCACCTGTCCTGCATGGTATGTCTGCTGCATGATGTCCGTGCACAACACACATCACATACACACCTGTCACCAGCCATACACACACACCACAACATACACAGCACGTACTATCGCGGACACAGGTATCACATACACCTCTCACTATCGTGTCCACCCTGTGCATCATAATATGTCAGCTTAACCGTGCATTGATGGTGTGGCTCACAGTTATCGCGGCAGAGACTTAATCATTTGCACAGGGTGATATGTGTGCCACAGGCATGGGCTGTACCAATGGATGACATCATGTGTGTGTGTGTAGCAGGGCCAGTGATTGAGTGGGCATGACTATGTAGATTGCATGTGGGTGTGGTGGAGCCCTACAGTTGTGTCTGCTGTGTGGGTGTGTGTGTACACAGTTCAGTCATCTGTGATGCCTACGGGGTATGCTTGGCAGCCCTGACTGTACAGTGCAGGTGTTATGGCTCACTGTGTCTGCCGGCGCAGTGACCCGCCTGCCTGGGGTCGCAGACACGACCCGGGTGGAGGTACAGACTGTCCACCTCCGATGTCACATGTCCGCTGGAAACATGCCCACGACGGGGCCGTCCAGGCCCACGCGTCCACGCGTGGCCTGCTCTGTCCTGGTGTGGATGGTGTGGTGCAGCTGCAGTGCTACTGCTACCATCATTGTCTGTGTGGGCATGGGAGGTGGCGCGCACACGTGACCTGCAGCAGGTGGTGGTGTTGCTGGCACACTACGCCATGCCCTATGCCCTCACCCCTACCTGGTGTTCCTGCACGGACGCGACGCTCAAGGATGGCCAAGCCTCGGTTCGATGAGACCAGCCATATCGCCTAATCTCTATCCAGAACATCC
Organism: Protopterus annectens; assembly: GCF_019279795.1. Taxonomy (NCBI): domain Eukaryota; kingdom Metazoa; phylum Chordata; order Ceratodontiformes; family Protopteridae; genus Protopterus; species Protopterus annectens. Next base: position 1,946,238,888 of record NC_056726.1, read on the forward strand.
GGCAGATGCTGTTGTGCATTCGCCAAATGCCTGGATGCTGTCATTTAGAAGGTACGGTTTGCGGACCTCTGCAGCCTCTGCCCCTCCTGGTTCTGCCGTTGCCGCGTGCCTCGCGCACCATTACAGTCTGGAACATGCGTCTGGTTATACCAGCTGCTGCACCTGGACGGCAGGTGTATGTCTAGCGGTGCTCCCCACGGGCAGCACCTGCCACATGCCTGCGTGGCACTGCACCAGTCCTTACACTGGCAACATCGCAGTGTCCCCACACCTTCTGCAGCCACCACACATTCCTGCTTTCGGGGACACCAGACGCCGACTGACCGTCATCCATGGGCAACGGTGTTGGGGTATGTGTCGGCATCTGAGCCGTGTGCAGGGGATGAAAGGGACGTATGTGTATGTTCTCCAGTGGCACAGTCTCTGCCTGTGGCGACCCCTGCCTGTGCCTCATGCACATGCTCATCACCACTAGTATCTGTGGGGACACTAGCATCAGATTGACCGCAGGAGGGGAACGCACCTACAGCACCTGTCAATACAAAGACATACCATCGGTTACAATACAGACACACACACACACACACACACACACACACACACACACACACACACACACACACACAGACACACACACACACACACACACACACACACAGCATGCATGTGATTATGCAGGTGGCATGCAGCATTCACACAACACAGACCAGTGAATGCAGACCAGACATTCATAGTGGCAGTATGTACACTGCCCTGGTGGGGACAATACAACAGGCAGGTGTCATTTAGTAGGCATGCAGTACACACATTCATGGTAGTTTGCATGCATCAGCGTGATACACCATGTGGCCCATGCCGCAAGTTGGGAGTACACATGGCTGCCAACAGTATGTAATGTACACCGCAAACATGTGCGTTATCATGTGGACGCAGGAAGATGGTGTCCACCGCATGCACCACATCATGATGGCTGTCATGGTGCAGTGTTAGCGGTACAGTGTACAGATACAATGTATGTGTAACAGTGATGTCTGTGTAGGCACGCGTTGCTGTGAGCTGTGTGCATTGCACGCAGGTGTGTGGTGCGGGGCTCTGTGCCACTGCACAGTAGCAGGACACAGCTATGTGTCTGTGCAAATACATGCGTGACCTGGACGCATTACATTGGCATGTCTGTAAGCCAGTTCAGCTGCTCAGCAGCACATATATGGTGGACATTGGAGGCACCTGTAGTAGCTGTGGAGAGGAATGTCATGTCACTGGTGTACTACATCAGATGTCCAGGGTTCCACTACATTGATGAACCCACTATGTGTGTACAGGGTGCAATGGTGAGTACCACTGTGGATGTGCTGTGTGCAACATGCCTGTAGGTATCAACCATGGCCTTGTCTGTCTGACTCATTGACAATTGTGTGTGGTAGACATTGTGCACACTGACCCTGTGGTGGCCCATGTGACATACACCCATACTATAGTGTGACGTGGTCACATTCTCTGGATATGCTGACAGTGTGTGGCGTCTGCTATGTTGTGCATAGGTCATATCATGGTGTGACAATGCTGCAGCCAGACATCCACGATGCATGGGACATGGCATGCGCCATGTCACAACGCAGCACCGATGCAGGGGCATGGGTCACATTGGTAACACCTGTGCTCTGGCCAGATCACAGCTCACTCTGTGGTACTGTGTCCATACTGCACTGGCATACCAATGCATACTACACATGCAGCCATTGTGTAACACCTACACCATTGTATGCATAGCTGAATGCACGTAACACACCAATTGGTTGTGTGGTGTCATACCACTCTACGTAACGTGGTGTATCTACTGTACATAGGGTGGTGTGTATGTCGAGATTGGTGCGAGCTGTATACCGTGGCGGGGGCACACACAGGTGAGCATGTCATGCCCTAGACACATGGGGAATATCAATACAGCAGAACATGCGCGTTTGACTGGCAACAGACTTACCTGCAACAGACCCTTGGCCTTGCGATGCACTCTGGGACGGTACCTGTAAAGGCATTACACAAGGTATGCACACTATTAGCCATTACCATCTCCACGAATGGTCAGCATCAGTGTATGACACATCATGCATGTGTGTGGTTGCATAAAGCTATGCACATGTTCGCTAACACAACATAGCATACAATGGTTTGCATCTTGTGTGGCCATATACCTGGCATGTATTGCTATATCATGTAAGTTGTACTATGACACCCACACCCACGATACCTATCGCCATCATACAAACATGCAACACTGACTTACCATGCAGCTCCAGGTTTTCATAGCCCGGGAGACACCCACCTCCACGTATGGACGGCTTAAGGTGGTTCTGCGTGTTGTTCCCGGGTGTCCCCAGACTGGCCAGGAGCTCCTCCGTAGCTGTGAGTGGGGCTGTGTTGGTGGCCCACCACCTGTCCCACGCTGTTGCTCATGCGATTGCAGCGACAGCTGTCTTGCTGCATGCCGGATCAGGTCTGTGCAGTGCCTGCGGATTTGTTGGTAGCTGGTTGGTTGTCACGCTTCACGCCTGTTCACCTCCCTGCACAACTCCTCCTACATCTCCTGCCCGTTCTTGTGCCTGCTGTGGTACATGGCTAAACAGGATGCGTTAGTAGTTACCTGGAGGTATGGGCATGATGACCTCTCCTGTCGGCTAAATGGTGGCAAGGCCGGAATGCGCATTAGCCATCTGGAAGACATAATGATGGTGGCAGGTCATATTCACACCGCTGTGCTGGCATACTGTTGGAAATGCACCGCTAAGCGACATGTAATGTCGACATCTGCACAGTGATCTGGGTGAAGGGCATCGTGGCGTGTGACACAGCCGATGTTGTGGCTTCACACTATTGAGCACTGCGTGTCACATCATATCTGTGTGCTACCCCATCACACCGTTACCACGCACCATGTAGGATGTTAGCCTGCCGCCATGGACATGTGTACCTGGCTGCACCTATGTCCATATCAGTTGGCATATGTCCTCGCGTGACGCCTTCGTGCTACTGTTCACCTGTACACTGTAACCCATATATGCAATCGGTACACATCACGTCTGTGTCCATTGTGAACGCCAGCAGCGGCACTCTGTACACATACCTCTACATGGACACCTGCACATGCATTACGTGTTGCAGCCATGTACTTCCACACAGCACTGTACCGGGTGCTGGACAACCATGCCCCAGCTCACCTGTGTTAATGTATGATGTGATAGGATATGGAGCAATGTGTAACCATGACACATTGGCAGGAAAGGGCCATGCATAGCGTATGTACCGCGCACATTATCAGGCAGAGCATCACACAGCACCTGTAACATGACAGGGTGCATCGCCACCACACATTACTACTGTGTATGGTTGATAGTGAGAGTGCTCTTTTGTCCATTGCACCATGTGGGACTGTGATAGCTCATGCAGCTCATAGTCATCTCTTGCATGATATGGGCAGGTATGCCACATACATGGTAATGGGTGTGACCCCACTCAGGGCTGCTGACGGGTACTGGCAGGGTGGCTGTCCATTGCTTCTTGTCATAAAGCTGTGTAGAAAAATGGACATTCCACATGTTTATCACCATGGTGTGGACACTGTCCTCCAGTACAGCAGGTATGCTGTCACGCTGTTTGTTGAGGGTGTGTGTGGTGCATGGTGTACGCACACATCGCGTATTATTACACTGTAGCCCTGGCAGGTGCTATCTGCTGGGATGTTGATCGACTCTGTGCTGTATGTGTACACACACCGCTGGTCCCATGCACAGCGGATATCTGCCTGAACTGATGTGGGGTAAATACATAGGCGTGTGCTGCTGCTACTGTCTGCTGCCACTCACATGTCTGCTGCTGCACCCTACACACCGCCATCCCCTCCCTGTGTGAATGTGGTGTTGGCTCAGCAGAGGTATCCATGTATGGGGACATGGATGTTCGCTATTAGCAGGCCCACTGATGGTATCGCCGACCCGACCATACACATAAGGATGCAACCCTCACAATATCGACTCCATCTACATATTGTTGTTCAATGGTGACAATGCTATTTTATATGCCGGAGCCATTCTAATGACATACATACACAGAGGTACGCACGCCCCATCTGTGCTCAGCTGGCCGGACTATTGGTGTGGTTTGGCACCTAACGTTTGACTGTAGTGGCTAGACCTACTGTGCACACGTCCCCCAAAATTTTTTGGGGGCCTGGGCCCAACCGGGGGGGCATCGGGATGTTTCTGGCAATTCATACCCCGACAATTTGCTTGTTGTCCATTTCGGGTCCCACAGTGGTGGGAAACCCCCCTGGGGGTTGCTAACATTAAAATCCGTACTGTACAACTTGAGTGGGGGTTTGGTGCTCAAAAGTCTTTTGGCCTTTTAACACCGTCACACAGGGGGGGGCCGCCATACCCAATTTTTCCCCCTGTGGGTTCACACCCAAAACACTCCTTGGGACCCGTATGGGTTCCCGGCTAACCCCGCTATTGGGGCTTGGGCATTCTTTTCATCTATGTGCCTTTGCAACCCCCCCAAAATTTTACAAGGTACACCGGGGAGGCCATACAATGGCCAAAATTTTTGTCACAAAGTCAAAAATGTGGGGGGCCCCCTAACACATTTCCTGGGAACATTTTTGGGGTTTTGTTGGGGAGTCCCGTTGTGCATTTAAAAGGGTACCCCCCTGACGGCTATTCCCGGACCCTTGGGGCCGTTTTACATTTTTACTTGACATTACCCCAAGCAATGCCCCCTTACCTACAACCACAAGGGGGACTAAAACCTTTTGGGATGGGTTCTGCTCCATGTTGGCCCCTGATGACCCAAATTTTCTTTTATTGTGCAACAAAACCCCAATTTTCCCTGAGCACATGTTTCCCCAATTTCATTTTTGTGCCCGTTGGGGGGTATTTTTTGATGGACCCCTGCATATTACTGGCCACCAGGCCCTTTGGGCCCACCAGCATTGTACCTTTCAAAAAGGGCACCCTTTCCCCCACATGTGCCAGGGCCCCTTTTGGGGGGGCAGTGGGGGGGGGGTTTTTCCGCCATGTGCCATATGTTCAACGGGGACGGGTGCTACCAAAATTGCCCGGGAAAATGGGTTCTGCCTTTCCCCGTATTGTGAACCCGGGGTTTACAAATTTACGGGCCCCCAAAGGGGGGGCTTTGGAAAGGTGAATTAAAAAACCCCCACCCTTCCATAGCCACTTTTGCCCAGGGGAAAAATTACATTCCTCCTGAAAACTGTTTTAGGTATTTTGTTTTGCCCCGGGAAAATTCCCGGTTTTTCCACCAAACATGGTTTCCACAAAAGCGTGTGTAAACCCGGCAAAAGGGTTCACCCACAACACCTTGCCAGCTGGCCCCGTAGGGGTACAGTCTTCCTTCACTGTAAAAGGGACACGCTGCCCCGTATGTTGCAAGACATTAAAGGCTGTCTAAATCCCCAAAATAAGCACACATGCAATTTTTTTTGGTCCACCTGTCCTGCCTTGGGCCCCCTGCCTAAATTTTACCAACCCGTAAAACCTTTTACGGGCCCACAAGGTGGGTGGTTCCCCCCCAAGGGGAATTTTAAAACCTCCGGGGTTTTTCCCCCGCCATTTTCCAAGGGAGCCATGGTTTTCCCCTGGGGATAACCACATTGGCCTAAAACCCGTCACCACGGGTTACTATGGTTCATCTGTTTTTGCAGGGCATTGCTTTTTTGCCAGCCCGATTCCTGTTGGAAACCCCCCTACCCACACATGTTTGGCATCGGGTAAAGGGGGGACCCCCATTACACCATCCATCCCGCCTTCAGCTGCACCCCCTCCAGGGCTGTAAGGTAGGCCACACATCCCCCCTTTGTGAAAAATGCTTAAACCCCCCCCTGTGCCCCGACAAATAGCACTGCAACAATACAGCCAACTGCATTTACTACGGGGGTTTGGGGGGTGGCCCCCCCATGGCCCTCAGGCCATGCCAACCCGTTTTCACAGTCATTCCTCCCCTTTTTAACCTTGGGGCCTGCAACACAACAGGTGGGTGGTTTTTCCCCCAAACCCACCGTGGATTTTTCCCCACTCTGTATTTCCCATGGCACTTTTCACGGTAGTTTGTTCAAAACCCTTTTTTGTGGCCCCACACATTGTGCCGCGGTGCAGACAAATGTACACCACAATTACTGCCAGCTTGGGATGTGGGCCCTTCACCTGGGGGTTGCTCTGCTTTTTTGCCACCCCAACAACACCTTCCCGGGATGGGCTTACCCACAATGTTGGGCCCTCCTGCCTGCCCGGGTACCAAAAATTTCCCCCACACATTCCAAAACCCTACAATTAAACCCTTCACATACCCAAACCTCCATGTTTTTCTGGGGGCCAAACCCAACACCTCCCCCCGTTTGTTTTAACCCCAATGGGGTTTTCCCTTTTCCCCGCAGCCACACCCTAAAACCAACCCCTTAGCGGTTTTCATGGAACCCCTACCCCACTACACCGGATTACTGCATTGCAAGGGATTTGGGGGTGGGACCCCTCCGATGGGCCCTTTTATGGCCTTGGGGCCCCAACTTTAAAACATGCCTTTCACATTTTACATGGAACCTGCATTCCCCTGGACCCCCTTTTTGGGCTTTTCCCCAGACCCCACCCCGTGGACCTGTTTTAATTTCAAGGGGGGGGTTTGGGGTGGGGCAGGGGTTCACGGTGTTTTGTTCCCCCCCTTTTTTTTGGTGTCACTTACAGTCATGGTTTTTTCCTTGCCTGGGGCCCTTTTTACATTCCACAGTTGGGGACCTACACTGACTCCCAAAATTTCAGGGGGGGGCCCTCAGCATGTGGTTTTGGTTTATGTCCCCCTGCTGTTTGACTTTCATCCACTTCCCAATGGGAGCATTTTCCACCGGTCATGGGCTTTACACCAAAAGGTGTTGTGGCAAAACCTGTGAAATTGGGTATTTCCAACAATACACATCACCTTTTTAAATAACAGGGGGGTTTCCCAAAACCCTTCCCTTGGCATTGTTTAACCCCCGGTTTTGGACACAACATGACTTTTGGGTTTCCATTTAACCCCGGGAAAACAGTCCCAATTTCACCTTTTTCCAACCTTGGGGGGTTGTACCCGGGCCAAACCTTGGCCTGTTACAAAGCCTTGGGACCACACGGCCAAGTTACTGCTAGATTCATGCGTTTGCCCCTTTACCAAACCCCATTAAAACCCCTTCTATCACCCCTAAAACAGGGTGGGAATGATTGCCATGGGGGGCCCTTTCTCCCCATACTGGGCCCTTAGTATCCACTGGGCCCTTTTTTGGGGGGGAATACATTTCTTTCACACACCCATTGCTCCCTTTCATCCCCTGGCCCCCCTTTTTGGGCTTCCCGTGGCCCCACCACCCCACCCTGTGGCCCCCTGTCTTTATTTCCTTGGGGGGGTTTGGGGTGGTAAAAAGGGGTATTTAAACAGACATTTAAACCGTTTTGCCCTTCAGGGCCACCATTTCCAAATTTACATTGACAGTGTTTTCACCCCCCCACATTTCACATTGCACCCTATGGAACGGCAATTTTCCCCATTTGGGGCCTTTTTGTTTCATTTCCCAATGGGGCAGGCCCCTATCTTTTGAATTTTTAAAAATTTAGGGACGGTTCCCTTGCAGCCCCAGCCTGTGGTCTGCTAGTTTTGCATACCCCTCCGCTTTTTTACACATAATTTTACATGTCCCACTCTAATCCCTGGCACATTCCTAGCTCCAAACCCTCCATGTTGCTTTACACCCCCACAAATGTCCAGTGTGGCAAATTTCATGTTGGGTATCCCCTTTCCCCTCCGGGGGGTTCATTTCCCCGTGTTTTAACCCCTTTGGGAACCCGGGGGGGTTCCCCCTGTGTTTTCAAGGGAAAAGTCCCCTTCAGGGGCAAATTTTCACGGGTGTCCTGGTTGTGGGGGACACAATCCCACTTTGTGGTTGCCCTAACAAAATTTTTGGGGGGTACACCAATGTTCAAGGGCACACAAAAAACCCGGAAAATGCTACGATACCTTTGGGTGGCCCTTTTTACCCGGCCATTTTTCCACCTGTAAAACGAAGGGTGTTACAAAAACCCATTTGGGCCTTTTAAAAGGGTCCCCGGGGTTTTCCTGTTTCAGTTGTCCCCCTGCTGTGCCCTCCCGGTCCAAAAGTTTTTATGCTGGCCAGCATTAAACCAACCCTTGCCCCCCTGCCTGATAAAAAGGGGGGTTTTTACCTCCACCGTTTCCCCATACTGTCAGATTTCATCGTTTCGTGGGAAACCCGTCCTGCTGGGTTTCAACCTTTTTACCATTTGCTCACCCCTCTTTGTTACATTACGGATGGGAAAAACCGGTTTGGGGGAAAAGGGGGCCCTTCCATACGGGGCACATGTGGGGAATAGTTATTTTTGATAGGTGCCCCCTTCCTTTTTTGGGTGGGTCACACCCCTGGTTCCCCCGGGGCCCTTGGAAATACCTTTGAATTAGTTTGCCGTTTGTGGACCTCCCATGGGGGGTCGGGTACATTTCCTGTGGGGTTTTCAAGGGTTTTTGGGAAAATTGTGGGCCACATTGCCCTGGGGTTGGAACGTTTGGACAAAAGGTTACTTGGGTGTTATTTTCGGTCCTATTCTGGGTCTAATTTTCCCAATTTTGTGGGGGGCCCTTCATTCCTTTTGTATTTTTTTAACTTTTTCCCATTGTTATATCTGCATGTGGGGGGTACTTGGGCTTGATTTTAAAATACCAAAATGCCGGTTTTGCTTACCTTTGGGGGCTGCGGGCCCCCCTTTTTTGGTTGGGAAAAGGTTTTTTAGCCGGGAATTTCCGATTTTCTTTACGGGATTCCCCTTCACATTGGGTTAATATCTAAAAGTTTTCCTTCCCCTCCTTGGCATTTTTGGGTAACTGAGGGCCATCGGGGGGGTGGTGGTGGGTTTTCGTGTTTTCAAACCCCCCTTTGGAAACCGGGGTATTTTCCACCGTGACTTTCAAGGGGCGGGGCCCCTTTTGGGAGTTTTTCCCGCAAAAGTATCCTGGAAAGGTTCCGAGGGGTTTTGGGTCCTTATCCCCATTCCTTTTGTAAGGTTTTTCATCTCCCTTTTTATGGTTGGGACATTTAATTTTTTTACAAGGCCCAAAAAGCCAAATGAAATGTCGACTACATTTTCTTTACAAAAGGTAGGTTCCCAACCCTTTGTCCCCGAACCCCTGGGTAATTTTCCCCCTTTAACATTTAATGGCCCGACATTTCCCCACCGGGGCCCCCCTTTTTAAATCCCAAGCCGGGCCCCCGGGGTTAATTTTTTTCATGGGGCCCACTGTTTTGCACACTTGTCCCCATTGTTGGATGTGCCTTTAGCTTTAATATCCCAATTTGTTATGGGAAGGTATTTTTCCTTTCAAAAACCTTTACAACTTACAGATTCTTTTATTTTCCGGGTGTCTTTTTTAAAACCAACAAAGGGGTTTTGGGTTTTTAATTAACCCTTTCCGCCTTTTTTCCCCTGATTTCCCCCTAAATTTTCCCTTTTTTTCCTTTTTTTCTTTGTTTGGCGGTTGGGAAAAATACCCGGGTTTTTTAAAACCGGGGCCCTTATTTCGCCTCGCCTTGGAAAAAGGCCAAAGTGGGTTAATTTTAAAAGGGCCCAATGGGGTTTTTTGGTGTGGGTTTTATGCCCCCTACCCCCGGCCGGGGAACCCCTTCCTTTTTTTCGGAAAACCAAAAGGCATTAAAGGGATTTGGGTTTTTTCTTTTGGTTTTTTCAAAAAAACCTTTTTTGAAAATGGGAAATTTTTGGGGGAAAAGGGTTTTGTCCCCAAACCGGCATTTGTTTTGGGGCATTTGTTTTTGGGAAAGCCCGGGGGATTTTTTGGTTTGGGAAGGTTTTTTTTTCACATTGGGGCCCCGTCCTGGCGGGCCTGCGGAAAGGCTGCATTAAATTTTCCCTGGCTGGGGTTTTTTCCCCGACCCCCCAGGAAAGATGGGTTTTCGGCCGTTTTAGGGGGTTTCCCAACTTTTGTGGGTTGCCCCTGGGGCCAAATTCCCTTTTTCCTTTTTTTGTGTTTGCTACTTTTTTAAGGCTGTTTATTTTCCCCCTTTGGTTTTGTGCAATGGGGTTAATTGCGGGATGTGGGGGTGCCGGGGTTAAAGGGTGGTTTAGTTTGGGGTTTATCTCCGATATTGGGGGGGGGTGTTTGGGGGTCCTTTGTTGGGGAAAACCGCCCGGTTTTCCTGTTTGTTGGGAAATTTTTTTTGTTGAGGGCGGGGTGTCGGGATGGGGCCCCATGTTGGTTTGCATATTTCCCCCCTTTCCCACAATTGGGGGTTTTACTGGGGGGTGTTGTCCGTCCCCCCCTTGGGTTTTGCCCTGGATTGTTCGGGTTGGGGGTCCTTTTTCCCCCCGGGGCTGTTTCCGAGTCCTATTGTGGCTTTTCCCAAAAGGGGAAAAGGGGATTTCCGGAAGGGGACTGCAAGGTCCCGGATGGCAAACCGGGTTTTCCCGAAAAAGCCTTTTTAATTTTTTCTGTGTAAGGGGTTTTTGAGGGTGGATTTTTTATGGGGCCCTAAACCACGGTCCGGGGGTACCCGCCTTTCCCCCTCCTTTTTTGCATGGCCCTTTTACACTTTGGGCATTTTCCTTTGGGGGGGCTTTTACGCCGCCCCCTCCGATAAGCCCTGGGAATTTTCAGACCCCTTTTTGGGAGGGGTAAAACCCTTGGGTTTTATGTATGGGGCCCACCCTGTTTTCCCCTGGGGACTTATTTTTATTCACAGTTTACCCGGCCCCATTTCCACACCGGGGGAACCCGCAACCCCACCCAACTCCTTTTCCTGGTGTAACCCTTTATTTCCGGGAGTGGGGGGCACACCAGGAATGGGGAAACCCTGGGCTAAAGTGGAACCCATTTTGTTGGGCCAAATAGTGCCCAATTAAACTAAATAGGTCCCCTGGGTTGGGGTTTGTTGCTTTTTCTTCCCCCGGAAGAAAATTTTCTTTAAATTCCCTTATGAGGTTTCATTCCATTTACCCGGAGGGCATTTTAACATTCCTTCTTTGTTTTAGGACTTTTTGTGGAACCCCCCGGGGGCCCCCGGGAACCATGCACCGGGCCCCCCCAGATATAATTTAAAATTGTCGTTTTCACCCCTGGGCTTTGGGAAAACCCCGGGTTTGACACAATTTTTTACGTTGGCGCCCGGGGGCGGGTGTTCTGTTTCCATGGATTTTTTCCGGGTTTTTAGGGGGGCCCCCTTTTAAAAAGGGCCAAAATGGGAAAATTTTTTAAGGGGCCGATTTTGCCTGGCCCCACATTTCCCACCGGCCGACAAAAAACAAGGGTTCATTTTTTGCGGGAATTTTCCCAAAGGGTGTGCATTTCGGGTTCTTTTCTTTTATTTCTATTTTAATTTTTCTTTCTCCTCCCCTTTTTCTGCAACTAAAAAAGAATTATGGGGGTTTTTCCTCAATTGGGAATTTGCCATTTTGTTCCCTTTTTTTTGCAACCCCAATCCCGGTTTTTGGCCTGGGGGGTCACAACTGGGCGGGGGCCCCCCACATATTTGTACCGCCTTTTTACTGGGGACCATCCCAAAACGCCGGATTTTTGTATTGCGCCCAAGGTTAAACCTTTCCCATGGCCCCCGGGGTTACCCTTGGCCCCCCCTCCGGTGATCCCCCGGGTTTTTTCCTCCTTGGGGTTTTTGGGTTTAAATTTCGCCTTATTTCTGGAATTGCCAAAACCCCGGGGTTCCCCCCCTATTTACCCTTGGTTGGGGGCCTTTCTAAAACTTTTTGTTGGGGGCATATTTTTTCTAATGTTTTTTACTTATATTTATTTCCATTGTTTCAAAATTCGTTCTGTGTTTTTTACTTGGGGATTTTTGGCAACATTTTTTGGGTACCCCTTTGGGAACCGGGCCTTTAATTTGGGGTTTCCCAAAGTCCCGACTTTGGGTTTTCCGGTTTTTTGGGTTTTCCTTTTTGGGTTTAAAATTGCATTTACCTTACCCGGACTGGTTTTTTTGGCCCCCCATTTTCTTTTGGGGCAATCAAGGTGTTTTATCCTGGGGCCTCCGCGTAGTGCATGGTTCCCTTTTTTCCGGGCGTAAAAGGCCCTATTTTGGGTTTTCGCCCGGGCCCATCCCGGGGCGGTTTATGGTTCCCCGGGGGCAAAACCCCGTGGTTTCTTTTTCTTTTCCGGGGTTTCCCTCCGGCAAAATTTTGTTTCCCCGCAAAACACTTTTTTTCCCAAAACATATTTTCAAAACAAATGAAATTGGGGAAAAAGGTCCTGGAATATTAAGGCTTCCCCCATGACCAAAAAAAGGGGGAACCAAATTTTTTAAAAAAACAAAGTTTAAGAAATTTTTTTGTTTGGTAAAAGGCCTTTTGGGATTGTTGTTAAAAATTTCTTATGGGTGTCAAACAAACCCGGTTTTCCCGGCCCGGGGGCCCCCAAAGGTTAAAAAACCCTTGGTTTATTTCCCCAAAAATTTTGGGGAATTTTCCTGATACAAAAAAAATTAAAAACATGCCGAATGGGGGGTTTTTTTGGGGGCTTTTTCCGGGTTTCCCGCACACAAAACCAAAGAAAAGCCCTCCCCTTGCCATGGAATTGGGGGAAAAGGGGGGAAACCCCCTTTGGGGGTTTATGTGGTTTTAAACCCCCTTTCCCCGGGGGGTGGGTTATTTCTTTGTGGATACCCGTTTAAAGAAGGAAATCCTTTGTTTTTTCCCCAAGGTAACCGGGGTTTGGTACCCCAAACCCCCCGAATGTAAAATTTTGTGCCCATGGGGGTTAATTTAAAATCCCAAAATTTTTTTACCCCTTTCCCTTCCCTTAGACCCATTATTTTCCCCTGGGCCCTTTAAATCCCTTTTTCCCCGAAATTTCCAAACCCCAAATAACCCTTTGGGTTTCCCCCGGGATTTCTGTTGGTTTTTCTTGTTTTTCACCCGGAAAATAAAAAAAAATTTGGGGTTTAAAAAATTCCCCCTTATGGGAAAACTCTTTATTCCAAAAGGTTTTGAATTTTAATTTACCCTTTTTCTGAAAACTTCCTTTTTTGGAGGAAAAAAAGGGAGTTTTCCCCCAAAAAAACCCCAATGTTTCTTGCCCCAAAAACCCAGTTTTTGCCAGGAAAACTAAAATTTTAAAATTTCCCCCCCTTTTACAAAACCCAAGGTCCTTTAAATCGCCTTTGGTTTCTTCCATTTTTTAAAGGGTTTCGTATAGGTGAAATTTTTGGGGGGTTAGGGCCCCCATCCTAAAATTTCCGGGTTTTTCTTCAATCAATTAAAAATTTAGTGAAAAAGTTCCCCAAAATTTTACCGGAAAAAAAAAAACTGATCCCGCAAGGGACTCATATTAAAAAAATTTTAAAAACTAAAAAGGGGTTAAAAAGCTCCCAGGCGTGGGTAAATTTGGTTTTTCTCTTTTTTTTTCTATAATCCCCCTTTATCTTTTTGCTCCAATTTTTCCCCCCTTTCCCTTTCCCCAATCCATCAACCTTTTAAAAAAACTCCCCCCCTTTTTCCCTTCCTATTATTTTTAAAAAATTTCTTGGTACCATACAAAATTTAAAAACTGCCCCTTTCCCAAAAATTTATTTCCGATTTTTTTCCTAAACCCCTGGTTTTGGGTAACCTCCAAAAGATTTGGGTTTGGGGAAAAAAAAAAAAACCTCGAATTTACTTGATTTGAAAAAGATTCCTTAAAAATTGGGACTATTTTTAAAACGGTTTATTTGGGGAAAAATTTTTCCTTTTTTTTTTTTTTTTTTTTTTTTTTTTTTTTTTCTTTTTTTTTTTTTTTTTTTTTTTTTTTTTTTTTTTTTTTTTTTTTTTTTTTTTTTTTTTTTTTTTTTTTTTTTTTTTTTTTTTTTTTTTTTTTTTTTTTTTTTTTTTTTTTTTTTTTTTTTTTTTTTTTTTTTTTTTTTTTTTTTTTTTTTTTTTTTTTTTTTTTTTTTTTTTTTTTTTTTTTTTTTTTTTTTTTTTTTTTTTTTTTTTTTTTTTTTTTTTTTTTTTTTTTTTTTTTTTTTTTTTTTTTTTTTTTTTTTTTTTTTTTTTTTTTTTTTTTTTTTTTTTTTTTTTTTTTTTTCCCCCCCCCCCCCCCCCCCCCCCCCCCCCCCCCCCCCCCCCCCCCCCCCCCCCCCCCCCCCCCCCCCCCCCCCCCCCCCCCCCCCCCCCCCCCCCCCCCCCCCCCCCCCCCCCCCCCCCCCCCCCCCCCCCCCCCCCCCCCCCCCCCCCCCCCCCCCCCCCCCCCCCACCCTCCCCCCCCCCCCCCCCCCCACCCCCCCCCCCCCCCCCCCCCCCCCCCCCCCCTTCCCTTTTCTTCCCTCGAAACTAAAAATAATTTAAAATTTTTAAAAATTAAAAAAAAATTTTTATATAATATATATTTTTAAAAAATACAAAAATAAAAATTTAAAAAAAAAAACCCCGTTTTTGTTTTTTAAAAAAACTTTAAAAGGTTTTTCCTTTTTTTTCTTCTTTATGAATTATTATATATAAACCCCGACAATCAGTTTTTAGATTTTTCCGATAAATAAAATAATGATATGGGACTCATTAAAAGCTTACATATATGGTAAAACGCTAACTTGGTATAAAAAAAATCAGAGAAGGGGATTCTGAATTATTATATCGACAATCCTAATTTTTCTCAGTAAAAGCTGAAAAAAATCAAAATCATTTGGAGATGAAAAAGAAAGTAGAATTATTAAACAATAAATACAATGAAATTCTAATGCATAATACTAGTTTAGCTTTAGAAAAACTAAAAATTAATACTTTGGCCACTTCTCCCAAATATTTACATAATTTATCCACAAGAATCAAAATACAATCAAAAGCAATAACATTAAAAGTATCTTCCATGAAAAGAAAGGGAAAAATATCTCAGATATAGGTGACATTCTTGATGCCTATAGAAATCACTATACTAAACATTTCCAAAAAGAAAATATACATATCAATACAATTAAATTTAGATGAAAAATGTTCTAATATAAAAAAAATACCAGAAAAATTAAAACTAGATCTGCAAGCACTCATATCCTACAAAGAAATTACAGATACAATAAAAGAGGGTAAAAATAATAAAGCTCCAGGCAAAGATGGCATAATTATGGAAATATATCATCTTTTTTCCTTCAAAGATATAATCCCTGTTCCATAAAACTTTATTAGAAATTCAGTCACAAGCTTTAATACCACCCTCTTGGACATATTCCTTAATCACATCAATCCTAAAGGAAAACAAATCCCCGAACCTTTGTACCTCATATAGACCTATATCATTATTAAATAATGACTATAGGATACCTATGACAATATTAACTAACAGAATGAAAATACCACTATCCAAAACAATAAATAATGATTATACTGTATTTATATATCATAGACACACACATGACAATATTAAAAGGATAATTCCTCTTATAGATTATGTTAATAAAGAAAATAAAGAAACACTCAGAATTGACTTAGATATACAGAAAGCTTTTGATTCCATAAATTGGGACTATTTATTCAAAATTCTGGTGTTATTTGAATTTCCTCCTTCCTTTGTTCATCGACTAAATAATATATATATATATATATATATATATATATATATATATACAAATAATTTAGCGTATGTTAAGCTAGGTCCTTTCGCCTCTGAAGCTATACATATAACAAAGAGTACTAAACAAGGATGTCCCATGTCACTGATTCTATATGCTTTGGCTATTGAAATATTGGCAGATTCAATATATAACAATATAAAAATCAAAGGAGTAGATGTTTATGAAGAATACAATTTTAAAGTATTATGATAAGTGTATTACCAGTACACATTCGTGACCTTGGAGCTGGTCATGATTTTAATATTTTTTGTGTTAGAAGATTTAGAGTGTAACAAGGGGGGTGATTTTAAAATTTTCACAGAACAGAGGGAACAAGAGTGGGCAGTGTGTCTGAATGCAGATAAGCCTCCTGGCTTAAATGAGCATGTTACTCTAAAACCTGTGCTTAAGACACATCCACTTTTACTCTAATCATTGTGTTTCTTTATAAGCTATACTATAGATAGATGTTTGGCTATAACTTTAACGAAAGGACAAGTTTTTATCATGTAATTGATTAACTGATGTTAGGTGTGTATATAATTAATTCAGATGTACTGTGCTAGTAGGTCTGAAGAAGCAGCCAGCAGACTGCGAAAGCACTCACCTTCTTGATTTATCTTTGTGTTTATTTTATTTATTAATGTTTTGTGTGTCCTCAGCACTGGAGTTAATTCTGGATTTACGTATTACTAGAGAATAAATAGGCCTGGCTATCATCCCAGAGGAATGACGGATGACTCCACTCGGTGCAGAAAATGGAGGTATTCAGTGAACTGTGTGGACAAAAATACTTCACTCAGTAAAATGAGAAACTATAAGGCTCTTGATAAACAGAAATTAAGACAGTGCTGCAGTTACTGGAGAATAGGACACATTCACAGAAGAATCTAGTCAGTGAAATAAAGACAGTCACACACCCACACATAAAAAATATTTCCAGATGTTAAGATGAACTGATACTCTTTTAACAAAAAAAAATCCTTGAAAAGATTACAGCTGTAATTACTACTTTTGGTGTCTTAAATGCTGGCCAACAATTGCAATTTCAGTCTGTCCTCCCAAATGATTGTATAGCGCGCACGCGCTCACGCACACACATGTGTGTGTGTGTGTGTGTGTGTGTGTGTGTGTGTGTGTGTGTGTGTGTCTGTGTGTGCACATGCATGTCTGTGCATGTGTGCATGAGTACATGTGAAAATGTGTGTGCATGTGTGCACGTGTGTGTGTATGTGTGTTTAGGGTGAAAACAATATGCTGGGAACCTGTAGTGCATATTTCTACTGCATCAGTACAGAGGGTGATACAGAACGGCAAGGATGTTTGAGGCAGAACTGCATTTGAGTAACTTTGCTGCACAGCAGTAGCTCTTTATAATTTATAGCCATACTACCAATGGTTACATAGCCATTTTGTACAAACTAAATTCTTTACAATTTTGATTGTAAAAAAAATTGCTTCTGAAGTTCATATTTCCTAGTGCAACTAACATACAATCTGGTGATACATTTCATTTGTTCATAGGTTCATAGGTGTATTCTAGGCTAATGGCCCTAGAGCCTTTACAAGTCTAGCCCATAGGATTACCCTAGCACCATGCCACCCAACCTTAGTTCCCAGGGCTTCTGTTGAGTATAGCCACTGGAGTGATCCCAGGGTGAATTTTCTATTTCCCATCCACTCATCAAGACTTCTCTTGAAGAGGGCCAGTGAGGTGCTCTGTTTGACATGTATGGGAAGTCTATTCTATAGCATGGGCAGTCTCTGTGTTATGAACCTGTCCCTCCAGCATGTTCTTTTTTTTTTCAATAATAATTTTTATTATTTTCTTACATGCCACACAAAATTAAAACAAAACAAAAAAATTAAAAAGAAACTAGCAACTAAAGTAATTAACAAAACACAAAACATATATACAATATTTACATAAATGCTTCCAAGTAACACATTGAATTATACACCAAAGGTATACAAATGGTTAAGATCAATTCAAGTAATAAACAGTTAGTGTTACAGAGTTTTTTAAAGGTGTAAAAATAATTATTGTTAAATTCAAATATGAGATGTAATGCTAATATAATATTAAATACTTGTTCCCATATTTTTGGATTGTTAATTTTTTTATTATGTTGGTTCAAAAGTAATTTGTGAGCTAGTATATGCCTTATTGCTAGTACTCTAAAATTATTCCATGATGTTTTGGATGGGTCTAACCAATTAGTAGCTATGTATAGCTTCATTAATAAAAAGATATTGATTAATACAATACTTTGAGATTTAGGAAGTTCTTTCGGGGGAATATGCAAAATCATAAATTTCCATGACAATGTTGTACTTTGGTAACCCATCTTTTGAAGTTGTATCTTTAGTGAGTTCCAAAGTCTGTATATGCATTTGCAACTCCAGAACATATGAAGAAGATCAGCAGATTGATCCTTGCAGTATGGACAAACTGGTGAATTTTTGGAATTAAATTTATACAGGCTAAGGCGTGTATAATACGCATTATTCCATATCATCAACTGGGTATACATCAGTTTTTGAAGAGAAATAGATTTTGTAGTCAAATCAATTACTTTTATCATATGACTGTCTTCTATCTCTGGCATTTTCTCTTCCCAATATTTTGACACAAGAATTTTATCTTGGAATTTAAACTCCTTTATTAGATTATTTGCTGCTGCTATAAATTTAATATCTTGTTGGAGAGCTTGCCACAAATTCGAACATTTAATTATATTCTCTTCTCGGGGTTTAAAAATTTTAAAGTAACTTATAGAAAGTTCCCTAATTTGTCTTACAATAACGAGATAATTTTTGGGTAAATTTAATTATTGTCTTATCTGATTAGCCGAGAGTTTGAGAAGTGTATAAATATCTATTAAAGTTAAATTGATTATTAATGGGAATTCTTTAAGATCAATTAGTTTTTATTTAGTCTCAGGTTAGGGTTTCTATGAAAGGGTTGATAAGCCGTCATATATTGAGCAAGATCTAATGATTGAAATAATGTTTGTAAAGACGTTACATATAATTTCCCCCCAGCATGTTCTGTTGATTGTGGTAAGGAGGTCTCTGGAGCATGTAGTGTGGAGGGATTGGGATTTCTTTAGATGCAGCATTTCTAACAGAGCTGGGTCAGACATGGCTTTGTAAGTCAAGCAGAGATTGCCTCTAGGTAGGCGATATGAGACAGAGAATAGTTGAGGTTTTATGAGTCTGTCCATATAGGGCAAGTGTTTAAGGCCTAGGATCCTCTTTGTGAGGTACTTTTGTGGCCTCTCCAGTTGTTGCAGGTGTCTAGTGAGGTATATGCCAAATGGGGCATTGTACTCGATGACTGGCCTAATGAGTGAAGAGTAGAAGGAGACAATAACCCCTTTCTTCCTGAATGCAAAACTCTTAGTAATGAGATGTGCACATAGAAGGACTTTCTGACTACAGTGGCAATGTGGTGGTCATAAGAGAGGTTGCTGTCAACCTGTGTTTCCAAATCTCTCATAACGCCTTCTGTGTTCAGTAGATTACCATCAATGTGGTAATTCATGGGAACTGGATTTTTCCCAAAGGGGATGAGGACACATTTTTTGGCATTGAGCTTAAGGCCATGGTTCTGACACCAGTCGATGGTCTCAGTGAGACCTTTCTGTACGATGTCAACATCACTTGCGGAGTTAATAATAGCTCCCAACTTGCCATCGTCTGTGAACTTTGTCAGCCAGAGTCCCTTTGTGTTGGCTTGGACTTCACAGAAGTAGATACCAAACAGGAGAGCACCCAGGACCGAAATATGTGGGACTCCACTCATGACTGGTCAGCAGTCTGACTTGTAGTCAGCTACTTTCACATTGTGGGTTCTATCTGTGAGCCAGTTTGCAACCCACCTGATGATATAGGGATTGATGCCTAACGTAGTGAGTTTTTCTGATTCCTGAGTGTGGAATGGCATCAAAGGCCTTGGCCAGATTAAGGTAGGCTGTATGAACTACCTTCCCTTCATCCACAGCTCTGGTGACTGACTCAAAGAAGTCGACCAAGTTGAGCAAGCATGATCTGCCCTTCACAAAACCAAACTGTGTGGGATCCAGAGTTTGGAGATTCCCTATATCCTTGTTTATTAGGTCCATGATGATGTGCTCCATAGCTTTGTATATCAGACTCATCAGGCTAATGGGGCAATAGTTCCCAGGGTCTGTAGTCACTCCTCCTTTGTTTCCTGCCTTTCCTTTGGGTAGTCTAGTCTGGATATAGATTTGCTGTGTCCAGGACTGTTTGTAG
Organism: Protopterus annectens; assembly: GCF_019279795.1. NCBI lineage: Eukaryota > Metazoa > Chordata > Ceratodontiformes > Protopteridae > Protopterus > Protopterus annectens. The sequence continues at coordinate 1,946,258,806 of NC_056726.1, forward strand.
GCTTCTAGGCCCCCAAGCCTTTCTGTGTTGGACGGAAGTCTTCTAGCTTAATTTTGTTTCTTAGAACTAGCATGTTTTTTGTTTCAGCACTCAAGTCATTTTCTTTGAGCTCAGCACTTGTTCAGAACTTATTGTAAGCACTAAATAAGCTACAAATTACTACAGCACTCAACTTTCCTCACTGTCTAGAGGAAAACAGTTTCTAGTACTTAACAAATAAGCATCTATCTAGGCATGTCTAAGGGTCAGCTCCCGGTGTTTTCTCCTGTCTACCTGATGAATCTGGGCATCTTGGGGCAATGCAGTAATTGCCTCATGTACACAGACAACCCTCTCCTCCTACCATCCAGCACTACAACCTGTGAGAGATGCACGTATATAGCCAAACTGGAAGCAAAGCTCTCTTCACCCAAGACTGGACTAGACAGTCAAGAGGAGAAGGTAAACACTTGCACCACAGCACACTCAGCACATAGTCCCTCAAAACCTACACCACCAAAGCACACACATAGAAACACAAAACACACACCTATGTTCACGGAGGCTCTCATTAAAAACCTGTCCAAGCAACAGGGACCTCCAAAGCAGAAACACAAGCAACCTCCACCCCCCAACACAACCCAAATGACACATAGCCCACAAACTCAGTGTGCCACTCAACCACAACCCATAAGGCATAACAACGTACCCAACACTCTAGTCATAGGTGACTCTATAGTCAGGCACACTGATGTTCCACTCACCAGGCTAAACAAGGAGAAAGTTACTATCAGCTGCCTGTCGGGTGCCAGGATCCTCCACATAATGCATGCACTCAGGTCACTCCACAACAAGTACAAATATGACTCTGTCATTGTCCATGTTGGTGTGAATGACCTGAGATGTACCTCCTTGGACTACATGAAAAAGGACATGGAGGAGCTGTCTGATCTTGTAGCCCAGGCAGGTATGATCCTAGCCCTGAGTAGCATCCTGCCATCACCCAGAATGATACCACAGTACAAGGACAACATGATTGACTTCAACAATTGGCTAAGCTTCTGGTGTCATTCTAAGGGGAGCCAGTATCTGTCTGCCTGGAATGACATGATCGACAAACCACGATGCTTTGCCAGAGATGGCCTGCACCTGTCGCCACTGGGATTCCAGATACTGGCTAAGGCTCTAGCCACCCCTATAGTGCCTTTTTTAGGCAAGGTTCAAATGACAAATTCACCACCCTAACAGGTACAGGCAAGAAGAATCTGAGGGTATTGCTAGTCAATGCTAGAAGTCTAAACCTCAAAATGCACTCACTCGAGGCACTCCTTAAAATGGAGAACATCGACATCTGTGCAATGACAGAGACCTGGTTCAAGGCTCCAGAGAGTACCCCTGCATTACCAGGCTATAATTCATACCACACCTTTCGGCCACCTAACCTGGACCGAAACACTAAATGCGGAGGCGTGTCCATATTCATTAAGGATATCCACACCTCCAGGCTAGTTGTTCAGCATCTAGTTGCTCAGCATAATGTATCCAAGATTATCCAAGTGCAACTAACTCTGGGCAAGACCGCAATCCAAATTGTAGCTTGCTACAGATCCCCCACCATGCCCCAGGATTCCCACTCCTCATTTCTTAATACACTGGAAAATATTAGGATACAACCTAACACCCTAATAATGGGCAATTTCAACTACCCTACCATTAACCGGGAAAGCTACTCATGTACCAGCTCTTGTGCTCAATGTTTTCTGGAATTCATAAATTCCAGTGCCATGGATCAACTTAACACCCCCACCAGGGGCAGCAATATCCTAGACCTGGTTATTACCAACATGGGCAACCGGTGCTCCACACCAGAGGTCAATTCCTCATTGGTCAGATCTGACCACAAGCTAATCACCCTAGACATCTACATCCCTCCCCTACCCCCATTAGGGAAACCACAGTAAAAAATTTCTCCAAAGCCAACTTCACGCTTCTTAAGACAGAAGTGGCAAATTTCACGACACCCATGCTGACGGACAATAGAGGTACGACTGCTGAATCCTACACAAATGTACTTTATAAACACTTACATGAGTGCATGGATCATGCAATCCCTAACAGAACCAAGATGCTATCCTCCAAAAAAAGGAAGCCAATCTGGTGGTCCCCTGCCATAAACAAACTCTACAACAGAAGAAAGAAACTGGTGCAACAAAGAGTGAAATCTCATGATTGGAGAAACTCCCTGGTCAGCCTCAGTAAGAAGCTGAGATCCCTCATAAAATCCTCCAAAGCTAGTTATGAAAACAAAATCACCACTGACTCTAAAGACAGCCACAAAGCATTCTACAGCTATGTCAAGAATCTCAATGGCAACACTCAGATCTGCTCTGAGTTACAGCACAATGGCACTAAATATACAGAACCAACTGATATTGCCAACATCCTGGCAGATAGGTTCAGTGCTAACTTTACCCCTCTGTCATCCCCTAAAGGGCCCATCTCTATACCAGAAGAATGCAAAGTTCCTGTAATCATGGCTGCACAGGTAAGAAACACACTATCCAAAGCCAAGAACACAGCATCCATGGGACCTGACGACATCCCAGGCTGTGTTCTACATGAACTACAGAATGAACTGGCATCCCACCTAAGTACCATGTTCAATCATAGCCTCACCTCAGGCTATGTGCCCACTGAATGGCGCACAGTTTTAGTTATCCTATTCCACAAAGGGGGAGCCACCACAGACCCCGGAAACTACCGCCCCATTAGCCTAACAAGCCTGGTCTGCAAGGCTATGGAACGTATCATCATGGAACTTATAAACAATGACATTGGTAATCTCCAAACTCAGGACCCCACCCAGTTCGGGTTTGTAAAAGGCAGATCATGTCAGTCTCCAAAGCTGTAGATCAGGGAATAAGGTGGTTCACACAGCCTATCTAGATCTCGCCAAGGCTTTTGACACCATCCCCACTCTGGAATTATAGATAAACTCACTAAACTAGGTATAAATCCCTATGTCACACCATGAAAGTAGCAGACTCCAAATCCAACTTCAGACCAGTGACAAGTGGAGTACCACAGGGTTCAGTCCTGGGTCCTCTCCTGTTTGGTATCTACTTCTCTGAAGTACAGACCAACACAGAAGGTCTTTGGCTAATGAAGTTTGCAGATGACTGCAAACTAGGAACCATAATCAAAACTCCAAAAGATGTGGACATCCTACAAAAGAGCCTCGCTGAGACAGATGCCTGGTGTCAAAGCCATGGCCTCAAGCTCAATGCCAAAAAGTGCATTGTCATCCCTTTTGGTAAAAACTCAGTACCCATGAAGTACTACATATGCGGTAGTCTACTTAACACTGAAAGTGTGATAAGAGACCTTGGGACACAGGTGGACAGTAGTCTCTCTTTTGATAATCACATCACCACAGTAGTCAGGAAATCCTTCTACATGGCACACCTCATCACAAAAGTTTTCTCATCCAGGAAAAAAGAGGTCATTGCTCCCCTCTACTCATCACTCATTAGACCCATTATAGAGTACAATGCCTCTTTTGGTATGTACCTCAAAAGACATCTACAACAACTGGAAAGGCCACAGAAATACCTCACAAAGAGGATTACTGGCCTCAAACAGATGCCCTATGCAGACCGTCTCAAAAAACTGCAGCTTTACTCTGTTGCATATCACCTACTCAGAGGTGATCTCTGCCTAACACACAAAGCTATGTCAAACCCAGAGCTTTTAGACATGTTCCACTTAAAGAAATACTAATCCCTCCAAGCTACATGCTCTAGGGATCTAAACCTTGTCATCACAATAAACAGAACATGCTGGAGGGATAGATTCCTGTCCCAGAGACTTCCCATACTCTGGAACAAACTACCTATCTATATCAAACAAAGCTCCTCATTAGTGCTCTTCAAGAAAAATCTTGATGATTGGATGGGAGATAGGAAATTCACCCCGGGGATCACTTCTGTGGCTCTGCTCGACAGTGGCACAGGAAAATAATTTTCTTGGGTGGTGAAAGCCAGGATACCTTTGGCTAGGCTTATATAGGCCCTAGGGCCAATGGCCTAGTACCTACCTATGAACCTATGAACCTATGAGAGGGATAACTATAGCAGTGCGCCATACAGTAGGGACAAATCCTGAAGCGAGGATGTCATTGAACAGGGCACACAGGTGAGGTGCCATTTCACTCTGTAGTTCATGTAGAACACAGCCAGGGATATTGTTAGCTCCCATAGAAGCTGTATTCTTGGCATTGGACAGTGCTGTTTTAACCTGTGCAGCAGTAATACTGGGTGCCTGGCAATCTACTGGTATTGTGATTGGTCCTTTGAGAGGGAGAGAGGGGTAAAGTTGGCACTGAATCTGTTGGCCATTATATTGGCAATATCTGTTGGCTCAGTATAGGAGGTAACATTGTGCAATAGCTCAGAGCAAATCTAGGTATTGCCATGGAGATTCTTTACATAACTACAGAAGGCCTTGTGGTCGTCTTTATTATCTGCTGCAATTCTGTTTTCATAGCTAGCTTTAGACGATTTGGTGAGGGATCTCAACTTTTTGTTGAGGCTGATAAGGGAGTTTTTCCAGTCTTGGAACTTCACCTTATTACACATCAGTTTCCTTCTTCTGTTGTAGAGTTTGTTTTGGTAGGGGACCACAAGATTGGCTTGCTTTTTTTGGAGGAGAGCTTCTTGGTTCTATTGGGTATGGCGAGATCCATGCATTTGTGTACGTGTTCATACAGTGCATTGGTGTATGATTTGGCAGTCATGCAACTATTCTCCATTTGCATGGGTGCCATGAAGTTAGCCACCTCTATTTTTAGGAGCCCAAAGTTAGCTTTGGAGAAGTTTTTCATGGTGGTTACCTTTGTGGGGCAGTGGAGAGATGGTTGTGGATTTCCAAGGTGAATAGTTTGTGGTCTGATCTAACCAGGGAGGAGTTGACTATTGGTGTAGAGCAACGGTCGCCCATGTTAGTAATGACCAGGTCATGGATGTTGCTCCCTCTAGTGGAGGTAAGCACAAGCTGGTCCAGGGCATTGGAATTAATGAATTTCAAGAAACGTTGGGCATGTGTATTGGTACATGAGTAGTTTTCCCAGTTAATGGAGAGGTAGTTGAAGTTACCCAGTATGAGAGTGTTAGGTTGGACCCTAATATTCTCCAGGGTGCTTAGGAACATGAAGTGTGAGTCTTGGGACATGGTTGGGGACCTATAGCAGGCTATGACCTGAATTGCTGTCTTACCCAATGTTAGCTGCACCTGAAGTATCTCTGATGTGTTATGTTGGGCCACCAGTCTGGAGGTGTGTGCATCCTTTATGAAAATGGAAACACCACTGCCTTTGGAGCTTCAGTCCAAGTTCTGGGGCTGAAAGGTGTGGAATGAGTTATAGCCTAGCAGTGCAGGGGTCCTTTCTGCTGCCTTGAACCAGGTCTCTGTTACAGCACAAATGTTGATGTTCTCCATTTTAGGGAGTGCTTCGAGCGAGTGCATTTTGAGATTTAGACTTCTAGCTTTGAGCAGCATGACCCTCAGATTGCATTTGTTTGCAGCTGTTACAGTGGTAATTTGGTCTTTGGAACACCACCTAAAAAAGGTACTCTAAGGGTGGAAAGAGCCATGACCAGTATCCAGAAGTCCAGGGGTGACAGATGCAGGCCATCTCTGGCAAAGCATCGAGGTCTGTCAATCATGTTATCCCAGGAAGACAGATACTGGATCCCCTTAGAATGACACCAGAAACTTAGCCAATTGTTGGAATCAATAACTTTTTGCATGTTCTGAGGTATCATTCTGGGTGATGGTAGGATGCGGCTCAGGGCTAGGGTCATACCCACCTGGGTTACATAATCTGAGAGCTCCTCCATGTCTCTTTTCATATAGTCCAGGGAGGTATGTCTCAGGTCATTCACACCCACATATCCAATGATGGAGTCATATTTGTACCTGTTATTGAGGATGTTTCACATCTATCCTGTGCACAAGATATTATATTATGTGCAAATTGCTCTTGTGTCAGTGCATCATCACTACTAATTAAACAAGTGGGGAAGGGAATCTGTCACAAAGCAGTTAAAGCATAGTTACTGTATGGCATTTTAAAAAAGTGTTAAAATTCTTTGCAGGAAGTAAAGTGTGTTTTAGCAGGTCACAAAAGAGCTGAGATAGTATATCCACTCCAAAAGAAACATAAAAATTGTACAGTGTGAAATACAGCAGCAGCACCAAGGACTGTGCTGTATGACAACTATTATGCCCCTGTAATGGAAGATACAATGGGAAGGAGGGAGCATTCTTGAGGTTTGAATGACTAGATTACTTCTCAGTAGTGATCTACGTAAGCATATTGTTTCCTCTTTAAATGCAGCTCCCACAAATTGAGGAGCAACTCTGCAAACCACGTAATTTCTGGTAAAGAAATGTGAAATGCAACCTGATGCAAAGTTTGGTATATTTTGGTAATCTTTGGTATGGTTGCGCCCAGGTACTATTGACTTTATGGAAACAGCAGCACTAAAGCCCACTGGCTGAAACTTATTTTACTGCATTTGTTATGCATTTGAAAGAAAGGTACCATTCTTGTGCATGACATATGATGGTAGAAAGCAGAAGCAACTGAAAAGCATTTCCTAACTATAGGATGCATTAAGCTGTCTCTGAATTAAACACAATAAAAGTAGGGGGTTGTTAGAGGGCATTCTTTTTAAACCAACCAGTGTAAGCACACTTTGTGTGTTCCAAAAGCAATACACAAAAAAGGAAGTAATACATTCATAAAGATCTACAAACCATAAGTAGTTTATTAATAGAAATTATTTATTTGTATTCCTGTTTAATTACATCTTGTAAAGTTTGTCAGATATGATACTGTGTTGGAACACCTCCTTCATTATGGGACAAAAAGTACAAGTTTCAATGAAAGCACATTTATCCACATTATGGGGCAGAGCAGGATAAAGTATTTATCAGAAAAGGAATGAGTGAACAAACAGACCTATCATCGCAGACAGCAATAAAAGGGGACGGGACAGGAGCAACACATTGAAATGCTGACTATGTCGGTGCCTCATCAATCAGCACAGCAGTTGATCGCTGTTCATTATCACACAGACAAACACTGATGGTCTCTGTTGAATGTATTACTGGATACTAGTAATTCTGCCAAGGTGATTGGCAGAAATAGTACTTCAACTGATCTCTTCAGAGTGTCTGCTGCCATTAATAGCCAAATGCAAATCAGAGATTTTTATGAATGTGCATAAAATCTACTCCTGCTGGTGAAACAGTGAATTGCACTTGTTCATGACTGTAAGCCAACACAGAGACCTTTAAAACAATTTCTCATATGACAAGTACTCTGATTTTCCTCTTTCCTACTGCATAAGCTGTTTGCTTTTGCCACTTATTAGTAACATTTTATTTCTTTATTTATTTTACATTTTTTAACCGGGTTAGTCCGTCTCAGCTGAAGTAGCCCTTTATCTGTGGAGGCCCAGGAAGAAAAGCTCCAGTACATTAAAATAAGTAGAGTTTACAAAAGCAAAATTTCATATATGTTGCAGAAGCAATATTTCAATAAAATAATCAAAAAATGTTAGACACTTAAACAAAACTTACTTAATAGTCATGGTTCCAATGATAACAACGAGAGTAAGGACCTGTTCTTACAATTTAGTAGTGATATTTCATCGTTGGCCTATGTTACTGTCAGGTGTAGACAATGGAAGATAATTCAGAGAAAATAGGTCGGCTTAGAAGCATAAGTTTGAAGCTTACAGAAAATGTTTGAGGATGGAGAAATGAGGAGGGATAAAGGATGTTGACATTAAGAGAGTAGAAGATGTGAAAAAAGTTCATGGTCTGATAATGGGCAGTTTGGTGATTGGGAGGCAGTTTATGGAGGGTGAGTGTTGGGACAAAACCAGAGAGATTTCAGGTGTTCTTTAGCAGCTGCTTTGCATTGCTTAGGAAGAGATAGTAATCTAGTTTCAAGGGGAAGTTTATTCCATTATATGGTTGGATGATAGCTATAGAGGTTACATCCAATGCTTGTTTTAGGTTTATAGACAAGTAGTAAATATTGTTCTGAGCTATGGAGTGACCTAGCTGGAGAGTAGTGGGTTATATAGGAGGATATGTTTGGGCAACAGAGTGGTTTGCAAAGGACAGAGTGCATAATCTGAAGCTGTGAGAGGAGAATGAGGTTTGGTAGCTCCAGCCAGTTTAATAGTTTAAATGAGATGTAGTGATGGGCTGTGTAAGTATGCTGTGCAGCAAATCTGGCTGCCTTGTTATAGGTTAAGTCTAGTTTCACTAGGAGTGTGATATTAAGGTTTGTAAATATTTGGGATCCATATAGTAGACTGGGTAGGAGATAGGTGTGAGATATAGTTACCTTTGCTTTAAAAGTGAGGTACTTTTTGTTTCAGTATAGAAGGCCTAGTTTCTGATGAGTTTTCCTGATGCAGTTGTTGATGTGTATATCGAATTTAAGTTGATCATCTATAGTGAGACCCAAGAGTTTAGTGCTGGGTTCAGTTTCTATTGGAGTCTTATTTAGAGATAACATAGACAAGGTAGTTTTAAGATGGCATAGATTTTTGGGGAGAAAGAGCAAGAGTTTCTTTTTTTTAGGGCTCAAAATAAGGTGGTTATTGGAGAGCCATGTTTTCACTGATGAGAAGGCAGCCTGTTCATTATCACATATTATCAAATCACACACACACACACACACACACACACACACACACACACACACACACAAACACACGCACGCACGCACGCACACACGAACACACACATACACACACACACACACTGATAGTCTTTGTCGAATGTATTAACATGCATTCAGATTTCTTGTTTTTCACTTATTTCACATTTTTTTAAACTTGCTGCTGACTCTATAGCATATCGCATCTCAATTCTTATTAACAGTTCTATCAAAGAATCCTCAGTCCCTGAGATCTGGAAATCCTTCTATATTATTTCACTTCACGTGGAGGTAACTCCACTGAACCTACCAATTACCATAGGTTCATAGGTTCATACTAGGCTATCTGCCCTAAGGCATTTATAAGCCTAGCCAGAGTGTGTTTGGCTTTCGCCACCCATTTTAAATTAATTTTGCTATGCCCTTTTTCGAGGTTAGTATACTGTGCCTCTGTCTAACAGTGACACAGAAGTGATTCCCGGGGTAAACCTACGAACTCCCATCCACTCATCAAGATTCCTCTTGAAGAGAGTCAATGAGGGACTCTGCCTAACCTGTACTGGGATTTTATTTCAGAGTGAAGGGAGCCTCTGGGTTATGAATCTGTCCCTCCAGCATGTCCTATTTATTTCAGTGCTGAGGTTCAAGTCTCTTGAGCGCGTAGCTCGATGGGATTTGGATTTTCTGAGGTGCAGCATGTCCATTAATTCCGGGTTGGACATGGCTTTATACGTCAGGCACAGATCGCCTCTGAGTAGGCGGTATGCCACTGAGTAGAGCTGAGAATAGCCATCCTTTCCCCTCTCTCAAAAATTCTCAAGAAATGCATTCATAGGCAACTTTTGTCCTATTTACTTCATGAAAACCTTCTTGCCCCCTCTCAGCATAGATTTAGACATCACCACAGCACATCCACAGCCCTGCTATTTTTTTACCCAGACTGTAGCAGAAACAAGGGACAACAATAAATTCATATCATGTGTGTTCCTCGACTTCTCTAAAGCTTTCAACACTGTCTCCCACCCTAAACTTCTTTCTAAACTATCCAAACTTAACCTCTCCACATCCACTATCCTCTGGTTCTCTAGCTATCTCAAAAACCAACATCAGTCTGTTAAATGGCAGACTTCCCACTCACCCTTCTTACCTATCCAGACTGGTGTCCCACAAGGATCCATCCTTGACCCCCTTCTCTTTAATATTTTCACTAACAATCTTCACTCTGTCTGTAACTCATCTTCACTAATCCAATACAAGGATGATTCTACCCTTATCACCCTCTCTGAGAACTCCTCTGACATACACTCTCTCATACAGACTTCCTTTAATATCATCAAACATTGGCTAACTGACAACCAACTAATCCTTAACCCAGAGAAAACCAGACTCCTCCTTTTCCTTCTAAAATCTTTACCCCATCTTAAAACGTCTTTCAGTCTTTCTTCTCTTGACAACACCAATATCTATGCAGACTCCACTACAAAACTTCTAGGAATCACTATTGATGACCAACTGAAATTTGACCATCACATCCTAGAGTCTATCAAAAAGACCAATCAAAAACTAGGTTTGCTGTATAGACACAAAAAATTCTTAACTAACACCGCTAGGACCTCACTTGCACAAGCCTATCTTCTCCCCTGCCTACTCTACGCTTCCCCTATATTCACACACATCCAAGCAAATCTTCTAACCAAACTAGAACAAACTTACAAACAGATAGCCAGATTTGCCTGTAATCTCCCCTACAAATCCCATCACTACCTCGCACTAAAAAACTTCAGTAGCTCAAGTTCCCACAACTACTCCAACTTTCACAGCTACAAATTCCACATTCTCTTTTCTGCGAACCTGAAAACTGTCCCTCCCTGTCCACCTTCCTATCCATTTACAAACCTGCATGATCTCTCCTTAGCACCGACCAAGCACTACTGAACACCTACAAGTCCAACAAAACTATTGGCAGGTTACTTTATAAATGCTCCATATCTCAAACCTGGAACAAACTCCCATCTAACATACAACATATACAGTCTTCTCTCTAGTTCAAATAAGAACTGAAAAAATACTTAGCCAACTCTCCTTCCTGCAACTGCCACCACCCCACCTAATCTGCCACTACCACACCAGAACTATTCCCTTCATACATTATATATAACTACAATTTTGTGACTACATAGCAACACCACTGAGCACTCTTAAAAACGAAACTTTCCTCCCAACCTCGTCCCCGTTTTACTTCTTATTTCCCTGGCCACCCCAACTCTTTCATCCTCTTATCCTTCTTTCTACTCTGTCTTACTTTACCACATCTCCTTCCACCCCGCATCCACTTAATATTCTTCTATTTTGTTCCACCAACTCGACCTCTATCATTTTGTTGTTGTACAGGCACAAAATGCATACTTTAATGATTTCTACATGGCATTAATGTTGTTACTCACATGTCTCTTTATCTTGCCCTAACTTGCAATGTAACTTGGTATGGTTATGATATATATGTATTATTATTTTTTGGCATTATCTTTTTTATCATGTGTTTGTGGAGCTTTGTCGATACTATTAATGATTATCTACAAGTCATTAACGTTGTTATTCTCCTCTTTTTATCTTGCCCTTTTTTATGTTTTTAAACTTGCAATGTAACTTGGTTTTGTTATGATATATGTATATTATTTTTTTGGCATCATCTTTTTTATCATGTATTTGTGGAGCTTTTCTCCTCGGGTCTCCACTGAAAATGGGTCTCCTGCCCAGTGGACTAACCCGGTTAACAAAGGACAAATAAAATAAATAAATAATAATTAAGTGGTACAAATGCAATATACAAAATGCAAATGTGATTTTTGTTACACTGAAGATGAAAATAAGCAAGATCAAAAATTAGGATTTTTTCAATAAAATTTGTTATTGTTTTTGAGTAACAGATACAGATCAGGAATAAGCTGACATTTGAATACATGAGTTATAGTTACACATAGAAATGCAGTACAACCCCTATGTGTAAACATAACAAAACTCTAACACTAAAAACTATATACAATATCTACAAGAGTGTTACCATAACATATGAGGAAAGAGAATGACAAAAAAAGAACACAATGCCAAGTATAAGTGCATCCATATATTGTATATACAAGATTAGTCGTGTGTAAAAAAAAGAGTCAAACCCAGAAAATTAATGTCTGGATTGCATAGATCATGCTATATTCAAAAAACAAGTGACTTTTCCCTCTCTTTCTGTCTTTTACTATTCACTTAGGACATGGTCAAATAGGAGTTTCCAGAATTTCTGGTAATAAATTTGTTTATTTGTATTTCTTATAATAAGTTTTTGAGAGGAGATATATTTAATTGCCATATTTCCAAATCTGCTCCAAGAGAGTTTGGTGCGATCTAACCAATTTTTGGTTATATAAAGTTTAACTAGTGAACAGAGGGTAATTAGAAGGGTTCCTATTGAATTGTCGACAGCTTAGGTTGTCGAATGCTTAATCATTGACACCTAAGCATTGAATGCTTACAATAGTGAATGGTCACATCATTGAATTCTTTCCTCGGGAAAGAATTTGTATGGCCGTTATTGGGGATTTGCCCTTTTCTCAATGTAAAGCGATTTCAGAGTTGATACATTTAGTTAGAGGGGGTGTAGTGGGTGCAGCCACCCACTATGCTTGGGTGTGTTTGTTTATTTTGTTTATGGACAGCCAGCTGAATTCTTTCCTGAGGAAAGAATTAGATGATGTGGTCATTCGCTATTGATAGCTTTCGACGCTTAGGTGTCAATGTTTTAATATTCGACAACGTAAGCTGTCAATGTTATAATATAGACACAATTAGAACATGGTGTTTCAGCTTAGCTAACTTGAGATCAGTGATATGGAGAACGGCAAGTTCTCAGGATAGAGTCAATTTCTGATAGCCCATTTTTTCTAAACTTGCTTTAAGAGAGCACCAAAGGTTGGGAATGTATTTGCAGAACCATAGAACATGTATGAGGTCAACATGAGGAAATGAGCAGCATGAACAGGATGGAGAGATTTTAGGATCAAATTTGTTAAGGACAGAAGGTGTATAATAAGTGTTATTAATCATTAGTTGTGTGTAAATGAGTTTTTTAAAAGGAGATAGCTTAATGGTAGATTTGATTGCTCTATGTTTCTGCTCTTTTGTGAGTGTAGTTCCATGCTGATCGCAGTATTTGGATTGTAGATATATGGATTTATAGTTGATGAGACCGACCAGTTTGTAGGTACTGGAAAGCATTTTTTCCTTGCTTGATAGGCTTTCTATAATTATAGTTAGTCTAGTAAGATCCTTTTCATTAATAGGTATGTCTTTGGTTAGTGTTGATATGATCTCTCTAATTTGGTGTAGAATAATGTTATATTTGTTGTTCACTTTCAATGTTAAGAATAGTTTTTGTATCTTTTTATCTTCATGTTTATATATATCCCAGATCGAACAGTCTTTGATTAGAGGGTATTCTGTGAGATTTAGCAATTTGTTGCTGATCTTGATATTTGAGTTCAGATGTATTGGTTGGAGGAGAGGGGAGCACTTGTCCATTTTTATAGATTTTAACAGCTTCATTAATGTTTTTATTTTATGTTTTAAGCTATTATTTAGCTTAGCATTCCTGAGGTTTGTTGGGGTTATAAACGGGAGAGCTTTCGGGTTTATGTTATTTCTGATCGTATGTTGATGCCAGATTCTAACCCAGGAAGGGGACCATTTATCTTTGTCAGGGCAGAAGTTTGAGATTATGGTAACTCTCAAAATGCAGGATGCTGCTTCGGTACAATGAAGGCTGTCTTTAACGTATACCAGGACTAAAAATGTCCAAGGAATCCCAAGGTTGTCAAACAAAAATATATTTATTTGAGAAAGCCCAAAGGCTAAAAACAGAACAAAAAACAAAAAATACGAAACATATAAAGCTTAATTTCATGATCCAATGAGGAAATATATTAGTGTAAGACATGATCCAATGAAGAAATATAGAATACTGTTAAAAATCAGTCTCTGTCAACATCCTTTCAAACCACATTAATCCCTCCATCTGTGGGATGACTGAGAAAAGGTCCCTCACATCAATAGTAATAAAAATAAAATCATCCATAAATGGACTCTGTCCAATTTTGTGCAAAAAGTCCCATGACTATATATATATATAAATATACTATATAAATATATTTCCAATGAGGAAATATATTAGTGTAAGAAGAAACACGGGTGAAATAATAACAATAATAATAACAACAATAATAATAGAAACACAATAACAATATTTTACTACATTTTAATATGCTATAAAATAAATTAATTAGTTATTAAATACACATCAATATTTATTTCATATAATTTTAACACTGTATCTTAAATATTTAAATATGTCAATATTTATACATATATATATATATATTTATTTATTATATTTATATTTATTATAATTATTGAATTTATATTTATTATATGTTTTTACATTGGTACACAATATGTATTTATTCTTCTATACTTCTATATTTCTTCATTGGATCATGTCTTACACTAATATATTTCCTCATTGGATCATGTCTTACATTATTATATTATAGGCTTAACCATTATATGGGTATATTATTATTATACTATTTATTTATTTATTTATTTTAATGTATTAATGCTTTTACCTGGAATTACCCTGATATTTAACTATTGATTGAAAAGGTGTTATAAGAAATGAGAAACAACTTGACTGTTATGTATACATTTTGTATTTTCATTTCAGTCCTTTTCATTTATGTATATGGATGTTCTGCCTTTAAATTTATACTTTCAATTAAAGAGGTAATTAAATGCCAGCCAATTACACAGCCTTAAAAGTTTTGGAAGTTGTATAAAATAATGGGAATTGTGAGGATACACTGATTCTGAAGAACTCTCCTGGTTGGAGATGAAAGTGCTAAATCAGTGAAATTAAGCTTTATATGTTTCGTATTTTTTATTTTTTGTTCTGTTTTTAGCCTTTGGGCTTTCTCAAATAAATATATTTTTGTTTGACAACCTTGGGATTCCTTGGACATTTTTAGTCCTGGTATACGTTAAAGACAGCCTTCATTGTACCGAAGCAGTATCCTGCATTTTGTGGGTTACCTTTGTGTGATCTTGGTATTATGGTAACTCTGTTGGCACATATAATCTTGTAGTAGAGGTGTAGATCAACACAGATGCCTACATTCTCCAGGGTGAGAAGAGCTTGTAGGGTGTGGATTTCCCTGTTTAGGCTATGAGCATTTAGAAGTAACACAATATGCTTATTTATTTATTTATTTATTTATTTTTGCATTGGTAGTTTTGTTATTTTGAAATTGCCTAAAAAGGCTCTACATTTTAGCCAATATCCAAAAGCACAGGGGGGACAGGTGCAGACCATCCTTGACAAAACAACATGGCCAGTTAACTATGCCCTTCCATGCTGATAGATACTGGATTTCCCTGGAATGACATTAGAAACTAAGCCAGTTATTAAAATCAATCATTTTCTGTTTATACTGTGACATTATCCTTGATAGAGGTAGAATGCTGCTCAATGCAAGGCATGTACTGTGACACACATTCTGAGAGATCCATGATGTCCCTTTTCATCTAGTCCACTGAGGTATGTCTCAGGTCATTTACAGTCACATGGACTATGATAGAATCATACTGGTGCATGTGGTGCAGTAACCTAAGTGTGTGTGATATTGTGGTTCTTTGCTCCAGATAATGTTGTACAACAGAATCTCCCTATTACAAGACTAATAGGTAAAGTAGTTGCTTACCTTGTGGGCTTTGTTCTTGGGGGATCATTGGGTGTAAGCTTATGTGTGGTATTATGTGTTGCTTTTGGTGTGAGCTTTAGTTGTTGCTGAGGATAAGTGTTGCAGTTTGACAGCTAATGGAATCTTTGAGGCATGGAGAGGTTTCTTTTAAGTGCTTAAACATAAGAAGGTGTGTGTGTGTGTGTGTGTGTGTGTGTGTGTGTGTGTGTGTGTGTGTGTGTGTGTGTGTGTGTGTGCGTGCGTGCGTGTGTGCGTGTGTGCATGTGTGTGTGTGTGTGGTGAGCAGTATATGTGAAGGGTGTAGTGTGTGTTCTTGACAGTCTTGTTTGTAAGGAAGATTTTTGCCTCCAAGGAAGTTATCTATGTACATCTCTCACATACTATGTTAATTTCTTTACAAATTAAAAGGTTGTCTGAGTACACAACATTTTCTTAGGATACCTGTATATACAAGCTGCCAACAGAAATGTTAGGAAATTGCAAAACCATGTTGTCAGAACCTGTATTAGGGTTGGACTACTATGGTTTAGGGATTTGGTTTTAGAGGGGTCAACTTATTGGTGTCTAGGGTTAAGGCTAGATGTTAGATAATGTTATATTAGTATTAGTGCTGTTCAATGCACTTACTAGTTGCACTAGTTTTAGCTCCATGCAAAACCTTTCTTTGTCACTGGTTAAATTCCTAAGTACTAGTTTTATATGTTTGCTACTATAAAGGGTACTGCTAATCACCAGTGAACAGTGAACAGTTCAGCACAAAAGTGCTTAATTTGTAGAAGACAGAAAAATGCAAAAAACTAACTCTTGTACCCTCTGGCCAATAAATAACTATACTTTGAGCTCCCTGGAATGATTCCCAACCCAGAGAGAGGGTTGCCAGCTGTCCAGTTTTTGACTGGATTATCTGGTTTTGTGTCAAATTGTCCGGTTACCAATTTCATTCAAAACCGGACTCCGGACACAGTAAGAAAGAATGTCAACATAAAAACACACTCTGGCATTTTTAGTTTATGTATGCAAGCATTGTAAATACGTTTGCGCGCAAACATTTCTCAGCGTGTGCGCCACTCACAATCCCACACCTATTGCAACCTCGAGTGCAGCAGAGGAAGTTATGCCCCATACTGTTACAACGGCGATTTGAGATCCACAGATGATTCTGGAGTAAAAAAAAAAATACTCCTTCTAAACGCTAGACAACAAACTGGTTTAAGAAACTGTATGGAAGAACGCAGCTCTCTATCACACTGGCATTTTGTTTATGTATATGTTTGGGAGCAGATAGAAGGAGGCAGATTTTTTTTCCAGTTTGTCCCACGTCGGCACCGGTTAAGACTATAAGCTACTAGTTTGCGGCTTGCAGCTAATCAGAGTCATGTGCTTCTCATACAAATTGTACACACAAAACTGCTAAGTTGTAGAGGAAAGCGTTTACATTTGCTATTCTTTGTTTTCTTACGTCCAGATATTGGGAAGTTTTACATTCGCCTGTATGATGGTGCTTGTTGACGACTTCCAAACCTTTTAAAGAGTTAAAACAAGGAACATATAGCTGAACGCACTCATTGACAGATGTGCATTCTAACTCATTTTGTTTATTTTGGAAGCTGACTGGCAAGTGCAGTTAATCTTGAGTAAGTTGTACGTGAAATTATTTATACAGTTTAGACACTTTCCAAATGTTTTTAATTCACGGAGCGGGAGTGAATTATTATGTATCAGAGCAACAGTTTATTTTTGAATTGTTGGTGTTTCAGCTATGTTATTACAGTTGTTTTCTAACGGATATAAGGTTGTGGTGCAGTAGTCACTTATTTTGAGATACGGAAGCCTACTCTTTTGATTTTTCAAACACGTCCATTCCTACAAATGTGTCTGTAACTTTTTCCTGATTGTGACATATGTGAATTTATGAATAAATGGTACAAAGCTTTTAATTAAAGGATACATTTCTATCATTGATTTATAATTTCTACCGCCATGTCTTTGCACCTCAGTTGATTGTTACAGGGTGACTTGTGATCAGTTCTAGATGATTTGCAACAGGTTAAGAAACTTTGAAAATTATTTTGAAGTCTTCTCATAAAGCAACTGTGTACTGTAGACATAAAATTTCCAAGTATGTAAGGAAATAGATAATACTTGCAAATGGTTTGTTTTTGCTCTCTATGTACGTCTAATAGTAAAAACTGCAAGAAAACCCTGATCCAGTAGGGTCTTCCAGGTTTTGATGATGGGTAGGATTTGGGCTGGTAAGTTGTGAAACCTGTCTGGCAAAGTTTGTTTTAGTAATCTTGTACCTACAGTTGTTTTAAAAGGTTTAAAGCTGAGTGACAATGAAATGTCTACTGACTGTTGAATGGTAATGGGATTGGTTTGTGTTTTAGAGGTGGCTTACCCTTTTTATGGGGGGGGTGAAATATGCAGCACTTTGGATTTGTTAAAAATATGGAGTGATGTTTAGTGGCCTTGTTTTCTGGTGTAGACGTTTCAGCTGACATAAGTGTTGGTGGTTGCAAGTACTAGAAAAGCATTGATGTATTGTCATTTTTTTTCATTTTCTCTCTCTTATTTATGCAGATTATTGTTATTTTTCCTTTTTTGTTGTTTTGTCTGATCTTTTGTAACAGTGTCTAGTGAAAATTTTATGATCTTCTCTTGTCATGTGTGCACTGGAACAAGCTTCCCATCCATGTGAAGCAGACAGTCCATCCTTAGCCCTATTTAAGAATAACTTTGCCTAATAAATTGGAAATCATCCCTGTTGCCACCTATCCATTTTTTTCTGAACTATCCACAAATCAAATAAATTCTCTGGCAGTCAGGAAAACACTGTACAAACTCAATTATTCTGTTTCACAAAAGGAAACATACTATCAGTGTTTGTTAAATTGGCAGATTTACTATGCTTTTTTACAGAAAAGTACTGTAAATCAGCTAAAAGTAGGCATCCGGAACAAAAAAGATGGTGTTCCCATCAGATGACATCATGGTGATGTCACAAAATGGGTGGAGCATGGATGGGAGAGGGGGGTGGAAATGGGTGGAGTTATGGGTGATGCGAGGGGCGTGACCTTAGTCCAGTTTTAGCCACAAAGAAAGTTGGCAACCCTTTTCTGTCACAAGATGGATGATCCTGGAACTTCTTAATGTAAAAGCACATCAAAAATAGCTCTCAAGTGCAGACTAACACCAAACAACCAAGTCCATAATAAGCCCTCTGGCTGATGAAACAATCTCACTTTAAGCCTCCCTGTACGCTTCTCAATTCAGACTGACCAAGCTACTTTACTACTGCTAGTATAGAATAACAGCCCAATTCTCCTTAACGTAAAAGCACATTTGGTTTGCCAAAAGTGAAAAGGTACCAACTACAAGTAATTGTCCCTTTTAACCCCCTTGTGTGTTTCTGACTTGGATAGACCAGACTACCTTTCTATTCCCGCTAAAATTGCAGTCCCAGTCTTTTTAATGCAAAAACACTCTTTAGATAGCTAAAAGGGAAACAGTATCAAAAACAAATCAAGAAAGTAGCTAAAACAAGTACTTCTCACTTAAGCCTCCCTATGTGTATCCCAATTCAGACAGACAAGGCTTTCCTTCTGCCACTAGAACTGGACTTCCAGTCTTCTTAATGTAAAAAACATACTTTACTTAGCCAAATGTAAAATATATCAGAAAAAAATCAAGCAACTAGCTACAAAAAGTAATTCTCACTTAAGTCTACCTGTGTGTATCCCAATTCACACAGGCCAGAAAACTTTTCTTCTGCCACAACAATTGCAGTCCCAGTCTTTCTTAATGTAAAAACACATTTTAGTTAGCCACCAGTGAAAAGGTGCCAAAAACAAATTTAACAACTAGCTACAAGTAATTAGAATGTGATTCAAAGGTAGATAAGTCAGCAATGAGGAACACACACTTTAAGGTAATTTCAAAGTGCACTAACAGTCTAAGGAAGGGCCTTCCCACTTCTTCTGTCAGTAACCAGTAAGATAAGTGGAGGTGGTAAGACTTGGAGGAGCTACTAGAGCCAAATATACAGAAGTTAAGACTGGGAGGAGCTTACAAGGCCATAGATACAATAGGGACAGGCAGCTCAAAAATGTCCAGGTATAAAAGCACAACAGGAACAGGGTGGGTGGAGACAAAAGAAAACTTTCATGACACCATACTGGTCTAACAAAGCACACTCAGCCTTTAGTACTTCTCTCTGCTAAGATATAGATTGCACAAAGCTGACATCTTTCCTGCCTGTTGCAATCCAAAGGAAGAAAATTTGTAGCCTTACCGTCTCCCATGACAGACTTCATTGATGCTCAAAACATTGAAATGAAAAGATTGCAGGAAGCATGTCATGGCAAACAGACTCAGAAAAGAGGGAGAAGAAGAATGATGCATTTTCATCATCTTCTCCCTCTTCTCCAAGGTCTGTAATCTCTAGAGTTTATAAATCGTTTGGGGGGGTGTAGGGGTTAGTCCATACGTTGGGGATAAGGGGCGCTGCCACCTGTTATGTTTTGCCATGTTTGGATGGCACAGTGATGCAGCAGTGGCACTGTCACCTCACAGCAAGAGGTTCTCTGGTTCAATTCTTGGCCTTCTGTGTGGAGTCTGCATGTGCTCCCTCCGTTCGTGTGCGTTTCCTCCGGGTGCTCTGGTTTCTTCTCACGTTACAAAGACATGCATCTGAAGAATTTCTCCACAGGCCTCCGCTGAAAATTGGCTTCCTTCCAAGTCAGACTTTCCCAGTTAACAAATCTTAAATAAATAAATAAAAATGTTTTCAATCTTAGGGATGTTGCTTTTTTAGCTCCAAACGTTTTCAGTGTTTTAGGGTTGAGTAATATGAAGTTGCTGAAATGACTTGTGATTTATTCATAGTAGATGCCAGGAAATCTCTCAATTCTTGACAGGATGCTGATAATCCCCCCCCCCCCAAAAAAAAAAAATATATATATATATATATATATATATATATATATATATATATATATATATATATATATATATATATATATATATATATATATATATATATATATATAGGGGGTGAGAGGGGTGGTCCACACCAGGAGACACTTTTTTAGGGGTGGCAGACTTCAAAAATACTAATTAATTAAATAAATTAATTAATAAATAAATGAGTTAGTTAGTTAATTAAAATCTTTTTAACACTACGGTGGAGGCGTCTTCTTTAAGGAGGACCATATGTGCATCACACACATGCACACCACCATGGATGTAAACTTGTAAAGCCATTCCTCACATGTGCACAAAATTTAAAATAGCTATTCCTGTAAGACAGAAGGTAAGTCTGTGTGTGTGTGTGTGTGTGTGTGTGTGTGTGTGTGTGTGTGTGTGTGTGCGCGTGTGCGCGTGTGTGTGTGTTTTAAATGAAATATAAATATGTACTAAAGCTGTGACAACTATAAGCTTTAGATGTTTATAAAAATTAACACAAGACTACTAGCACATAATGAAAACAAATTACATTTGCATCTCTGCAGGCAAGGTAATGTAGATAGTCTTCAAGCTGGTATATAAATAATAAAGTTGACTGAATCAATGTTTGGGGAAGATTAAGTCATGCTACAGTGAATCTTTTACTGAATGTTGAAGTTGTTCAAAAGATATTACAAAAGTGTTTTTTTCCAGCAATGCTCTTCATATTTGTTCCCTCCTTATAGGATATGCACTAACTGCACCAAAGTTGTACAGTGTCTGTTCATACTGAATCATGCAGGATTATTAACCAAAGCAAGGCCCTTGGTAGCAGATAAGAATTTATGATGAAGTATCAACTGGCTTAGGACAGTGGCTAGCTTATCTCGGACTGGCTGTGGCTATAAAATTCTATGTAGGGAGTGTGAAAAATATATATATATGTCCTAAATCTGTGACATTTCAGCTATGTTTAATACAAATTTCTGAGTTAGAGTAGGTAGTTTGGATGGTTCATAGCAGATCCCATGCTGAAAGATATCATATCTGGCACACTGCCTACTTAAGGCACTCTCAACTCTGAACTATGCTCATGTGGCTCATTTTATCACACTCTTGAATGTACAGCTGCAGGTACCTCACTGCATCATACACCTCTGAGTTCATGGGCTAAATCTGTTTCTGTTTCTTTACTCAATTTTCTTGTTGACCAGGCACCCGTGTCACTGTTTGTCCTGTAGGTACACAAGTGGCCTTGCTTGTCAACAGTCTACTTTCTGCATAGTGTACTGCTGACAAAGGCACCTTACTTAGACATACTTGTCTAGGTGATGGGCGTCTGTAGACTACAGACATACATGTCATTCTGTGATTTTTTGGCCTATGAATACTGCTGCAAAAACCATAACTCCTTTTGGTATGCTGACCAAAAACAGTTTGTGAATTCTGCTGTCACTCCATTTCGAAAAGACTGTTTCTATAGTCTAAGTGATCTTTGATTTAAATAAGCAGTGTTTTTTTCTTTAAGTCTGTTACATTTTGGGATATTACTACTACATCTTAAATCCTATAATATCTTATTTGATTTTCTTCTCATAGGATCAGTGGCTGCATAGCATATCACACAATACCATATTATAAGTTTACATATAATCTGTAAGTTAGTCTTTTCAAATTAAAAATTTTACCTGTTGTCATAATAGTAGGGTTGCTAGATATTTCGGAGTAAAGAGTCTATAGGTTGGGTTTATCTGAACCACAGAATTGTACATTTTAGTTTAGAGAAACTTTTTTCTAAGACTATCACATAATTCTTAAATATGCAAGCAAGCAAGCGGTAGACTCTCCACCAATTTATTGAATGTAAGCGCTTTCACTGACTTAGATAAGTCAGCTTCTTCAGACAAGTAAAAAATCACAGATACCCAGTTTAAAAATGGTTACAGAAAAAGGCTAATCCAATGAGCTAGCAGCCCAAAAATGTGATGTCATACAATAAATGCATTTAAAGCAACATAACACACATTAGGTTAGATCGTATAAATAAAGAGATTATAACAATCACGTCTAAATAAATGAACAGTTAATTAAGACATGATTAGTAAGCTGTTAGAAATAAAATAACATTGCATAAAGTAAACATACAATTTCATAACCTTAAAAAGAAATAAAAAAAAAATATATATATATATATATATATATATATATATATATATATATATATATATATATATATATATATATATATATATATATATATATATATATATATATATATATATATATATATATATATATATATATATATATATATATATATATATATATATATATTATCTAGATACATATGTACATGCAAAAAAGTAAAGAATGTGTGCATCCTAAAATTTTCTAAACATAAATAAAATAGTATTTTCCTATGTTTAAAACAAGTGTTGACCAGCAAACAACAAAGCCATAAATGTGTATATGTATGTACATTATATACAATAAGTATCTAAATAAGTAAGTAAATAAATGACATGTTAATACAAAAATATATTACTAGTTTGTGCTAGCTGGTATTAAGTCTACCTTGTTAGGGCTTTCAATTTTAACAAGCTTTTAATAGATAAAGCTTCGTTCAGACCTGGGAAGGTATATGCAGCTGTTGCAATCTGCCATTCTAACTCAGCCTCTTCTAGTTTGAGTTCCCAGGGCCCCCCTCTCCAGTTGTGTTCCACTAATTGTAAAACAACAAACAAAAAGTTGTGACTGGGAAAAGTGAGAGTATGTTTGGCTAGGGCATTAGTACTAATTTTGTTGTTAATACTGTACACGTGCTCATAAACCCTCTGTTGTAGTTTTCTCTCAGTTTTCCCAATATAGAATCCCTCACACCCATCACAAATAGCTTCATAGACCACTCCCTGAGAATCACAGTTGTACCTATCACGCATAAAATACTCCTTGTCCCTGATTTTTACCTTGTTGGTTACTTTGACGAACTTACATTGGCGACACCTCCCACATCTAGTCATGCCTGTATTTGGTTTAAAAGTTCTTTTTGGCCTTTCAACTAAACTTTTCAAGTTCCACCCCCTTCTAAAAGTTAGCTGAGGTATTGGACCCAAAGGACATCTAAGGTGAGGATCTTCTGAAATGAAGACCCAGTTCTTGTTAACAATCTCTCTTATAGTTCGAGAATCTAGTGAATAAGTTGTTAAAAATCTAATGGGTTGGTCCAAAACCTGAACACTAGTTGAAGCCCGGGACTCTACATTCTGTGTAGGAGAGTCTACAATATTGTGGCCATTATATAATAAAGGGGTAAAATGACCTGATGTCCTTTTTCGAATAACTTCATCAAAGATATTCCCACAAAGGCTGTTGGATAACCTCTCCTTCTGTAACCATTTTTAAACTGGGTATCTGTGATTTTTTACTTGAATGAAGAAGCTGACTTATCTAAGTCAGTGAAAGCACTTACATTCAATAAATTGGTGGAGAGTCTACCGCTTGCTTGCTTGCATTTTTGGTTTTTAGTTTTGCTAGTTTGCTGATAATTCTTAAATAAGTACAGGTTGCTATCTCTGCCTTCCAAATGATCCATGGATTTAACTTGGTAATGGCAATCATCCCTGTAATGATGTCTGTGTGATACTTTCATTCAGAAGTATTTATGCTTAAAAAACATTGCAGCATCAGTAAGACATGTTAAATCTAATAACAGCGAGCTAAACTGTTCTTAATCAATTGTCATATATAGCCACTTTGCATACACTATGGCAACCCAGAATTTTCAAATTAAAGTTTGTTTGTTGTAATGCTATGGTTTACTGCTACTTTGAAGTAGGAACTGTACCAGGACAGCTGGGTTTTTTTTTTGGGCTTTTTTCCCTTATTTTGTACTCCAATTTCCAGCCATCACTCATGTACTAGTATATTCTTTTTCCCATTCCTGATCACCATCCAAGCTTGCTTGATGTAGGCTTGGTTGTAAATGATTGTTTTGTTGACTTCATTCACCTTAGCAGCTAAGTTGAATGAAGTCAACAGAATAATCATTTACAGATTATGAGTTTCAGTGCATTTTCATGGAATTATAAGTTTCAAGGGAAGATAAATTTACTGTTGCTCATGTTAAGTCTGAGACTGTATTTTTTGTTTAACAAATGGCTATCAGTGTTTGTTATATTTTATTTCAATATCTGTAATCATTGTAGAAGTAAATAAAAAAGCAGTATGTGCACTGACAGGTTTGAACAGTGTTCATGGTAACTAGGGAATATACCCAAGTAATGGTACACTGGAATGGCTGGGTAGTGGGCTGCTTTGGAGGGGTAGGGGGTTGCCACAGGAGGGGCTGCTCTGAGGGGGGGGGGGCTGATGCTGATTGGCAGTAATTGTGGTATACAAACTAATCAAAAGCTGTGTAGCAGAGCCAAAGCTGTTCAATGCAGAACAGCAGGACAGTGAGTTTGTTTATGGTCAAATCCGGAGTGTTCCTCATAATCTGGAGCACTTGGCTTCTGTTTTACATTTTAAATGTTTGTGGACTGACAGGTACTATGATTGGAAAAATTCACCCAAAAGGTATTTTGCATTTTGTGAGGGGGAGGGGAGGTGAACTCAAAGACCACACAGGGCGGCACAAACTCCAGCTACTACACTGGTCTACATGAAAAGGCCGAAATACACATTACTAAAGACGAAATGAACGAGACAACATTACCAAAACTTCAGATTCAGAAACGAATGGAATGCCGAAAGATTTCACGGGGTAAGTAAGCAGGTGGCCAACAAGGGGAAATTGCCCTTTTCCACATGGTAGTGCGATTCTGGAGTTGGCATATTTAGTTGGGGGGGCACAGCCCCCCACATTGGGGGGGGGTTTGAGGTACTGCAGTGTGTTTCATTGTAAGATGGTAGTCAATCAGATACATGCTCTGCAAAATCCTTCGGCATTCCAGTTGTTTGTGAAACTGAAGTTTCAGCGATGTTGTTTCATTCATTTAATCTTTGGTGATGTGGGATTTCATTCTTTTGAAATAGACCCACTGAAAGCTCAATTCACTGAAAAGAATTCACTGAAACACATTTCACTGAAAGTTATATATGGCCTTTTCCCCACTGTAGTGTGACCCTGGAGTTAGTATATATAGTAAGGGGGGGTGTGGGGGGCACCACCCCCCACATCAGGGGGTGTGGGCGGCATAGCCCCCCCACCTATTTTAAATATTTTGAACTATATACATAGATACTTGCAATTCCAATAAATTACTCTTTTCTGAACATAGTATATATCCAAAATATGTGGGGGGCTATGCCCCCCCACACCCCCCTTACTATATATACTAACTCCAGGGTCGCACTACAGTGGGGAAAAGGCCATATATAACTTTCAGTGAAATGTGTTTCAGTGAATTGTGTTTTCAGTGAATTGAGCTTTCAGTGATTTGTGCACAGTCATTTGACTTTCAGTGAAATGTGCTTTCAGTGAATAGTCCTAGACCCATATATATATATATATATATATATATATATATATATATATATATATATATATATATATATATATACTGTAGATATATATAGATGTATATCGATATACTGTAGATATATATATAGGTGTATATAGATAGACATATATATATATATATATATATATATATATATATATAGGGTTTATTATCACATTTCTGTAAATCACTCAGTCAAGTGATGACTTAATCAAAAAAAAAAATACTGAAAATAAAAACATCACCTAGGCAAAATAATGAAACCAGTAATGTTGACACATCCATCATCGACATTACCCAATGTCCCTTGCAATCTAGTGATTTCCAACCAATGTTCTGTGGGGGGGGGACCCACCTGCATCATCCATGGGGGAGGCTGCGCCCCCCCACTCCCCCTGCTACTTATATATACAAACTCCAAGATCACACTATAGTGAGATAAAGGGTACATTTCCCAATCCCCACTGCACTGCAATCTCCAAGCAGAACATCGACTTCACAACAGCGAATGCCCACTAGCATTCACTGCTATGGACTCAACCATTTTTGGTTTCAGGGTTATGAGAACTGGAAAACAGCCTTTTGACCATCCCAGTTCAAGAAGTGACTGCTGTTAGGAAATGTGATTGTAAATCGATATACCTATATATTTATATATATATATATATATATATATATATATATATATATATATATATATATATCCAAAACACAACCCCAATCTGGAAAGCAAGACAGGTGATGATAACTTGTAGTCAACTTCAAGAATATTCGTAAGACCTCGAATATGTAAAAACAGGTTTATTCACGAAATAAAAGTAGAAGTTAGCGCTTTCGCGGAGCTCACCTCCGCTTCTTCAGACATACTACTTGTTGAACAAACGAACATAAATATACTATATCAATCATCTAATCAACCAATGAAATCATCACACAATTTAACAATAATCTGTTAAAGTTCTCCGATCATGGTACATTATAACAAGAAATGATTGTTAGTAACCTGATTAAAATGACTAATAAATTGTAGTAAAAAATATATATATGTACAGTAATTCAAACATATACAATAGTCTAAAAACATTTCTCTAATAATATTTATAAATAACTAACCTACAAAACATATTATAAACAAGGTCAATCTACCCTGTAAAGTAAAATCAAAAATGGAGTAACTAAATTGGAGAAAAACGAAGGGAAGGTGCAGTTTTAACCTAACGTAATCTCCTACCCTTAAGTATGGGCTTAATACTAGCATGTTCATTAAGACCATGTCCCCAGTGTGCACCTAGTCTCAAAATCCATCTAATCTCGGATTGCTCTGTCAAATTAGTGATGTCTCCCAATCTGGTGCTCACTTTTTGCACATGTAACACTTGGAAACAAAAGTCATGGTCACCACCTTCATTCAGGACATGTTTAGCAATGGCACTACAATCTTGTCTTCTGCTTATACAGTAGAAGTGATCCCTTATACGTTCTCTTAGAGATCTATTGCTTTACACACACATGCACACACACACACATATATATATATATATATATATATATATATATATATATATATATATATATATATATATGATAAAACAAGTCCTGCTGACTGTAAAGCTGTGCTCAACCACAAACCAAGTAGTATGAACAAATATGTAGAACACAGCACCACAGTAAACCAATAAAAAGCAGATGGCAAAGAGCAGTGTAAAATCCAAATAGACTTTTATTCGAACACAGGTGAGTGCTTTCGCAATAAAATTGCTTCTTCAGACCATACAAAAAAATCAGCAGCATCTCATATATTTAAAATACAATGAATTAAATATCTACCGATAAAAAACATTCAAGTACAACAGCCATAAAAATGTTAAAGGCACAGCTTTCTTTTAAGACAGAAACTATAAAAGGCTATTGCCATAAAAACACACATGGCAGTATACTTATTTAAGAAGCTTTCTTTCTTTCAGAACTGGCTTAAGAGGTACTGATTCATTCAAATCTGCACCCCTATGTGCTGATAGTTTAAGAATCCATCTTAATTCTTTCCCTTCTGTGACATTAGTTATATCACCCAACCTAAAACTTTCATAAATTACGTCTACTGCCATAAACTTAAACCAATGGTTAGTGCCTTTCTCTAGTATATGTTTAGCTAAGGCACTATAACTATGGCCCTTATTAGCACAATAATAATGGTCTCTAATTCGTTCCTTAAGTCGCCTATTAGTTTTTCCTATATAAAATTTTGAACATGTCACACTGTGCTAAATAAACTAAGTTTTTAGTGTCACAATTAGCTTTACCTTTAAAGACATAATGATTACCATTGTCTGGTTGCATAAATGTATTGGATACATCAATGTATTTGCAAACAGTACATTTACCACAGATCGATGTACCAAAACTAGATATTCTAATACTAGGTTGCTGTAGTTTACCTGTATTAGGGAAACAAAGCTGTCTTTTCAACGATTTTCTATTTTTATAAACAAAATTTGGGACTGCACTAACAAACACATGTAGAACAGGGTCAGAAAATAAAATATGCCAATTTCTTGTAATAATATTTTTTATATCTATGCTGTTAGTACTAAAAGTCATACAATAAGCTACAGTGCTATAACTATTATTATGGGCAGTCTTTCTTATGTTTTCTTTACGTGAAAAAAACGCGCGTCCACTACTTTGTCTGTCTAACATGACCCTTTCACATGCTTTACTAACTTCAAAAGGTTTATAACCATGTTCTATAAATTCCATACTAGTGGAAAACATAATTGTTTCAAATTCTTGTTCTTGGTCATGGAGCCTAGAAACTCTTAAAAGTTGACCTCTTACCACATTTTCAAAAATATGTGGTGGTCGCATACTATTACGTTCAAGATAACTATGTGTATAACATGGTTTTCTATATCTCTTAATGTGTAGCTTTCCATCTATGCTCCTATACAGGGTAACATCAAGGAACTCTATATAAGTGCAAGAATGTTTCATAGTAAACTTAAGGAAGGGTGTACTTGAATTTATAGCACTTAGAAAATTATTTAAACTTTCAAGGTCTCCTTTCCAAAAAATATATAAGTTATTAACAAAACGCCAATAGAATTTTACATGCACATTAAATTGTTCAACATTTAAGATGTTTACATTTTCCCAATATGCCATGACCATATTGGCGTAGCTATTGACACAGGATGTGCCCAAAGTTACGCCAGAGGTCTGCAAGTAATATAGCTTCTCAAATAGAAAAACATTATATTCTAGTACCAGCTCTATAAAGTACAGAGATTATGGTAACATTATGATTATACCTGACCAAATAGGTCTATTTTTTCATCAGTGAGACAGCCTTCTTCTTTAAGCAATTTTTTTGCATAGGAAAGACATATTTGGTTGAACAATTTAATGTGCATGTAAAATTCTATCGGCGTTTTGTTGATGACTTATATATTTTTCGGAAAGGAGACCTTGAAAGTTTAAATACTGCTATGTGTGTTTTTATGGCAATAGCCTTTTATGGTTTCTGTCTTAAAAGAAAGCTGTGCCTTTAACATTTTTATGGCTATTGTACTTGAATGTTTTTTATTAGTAGATATTTAATTGATGTATTTTAAATATATGAGATGCTACTGATTTTTTATATGGTCTGAAGAAGCGATTTTATCGCGAAAGCGCTCACCTGTATTCGAAAAAAAGTCTGTTTGGATTTTACACTGTTCTTTGCCATCTTTTTATTGGTTTGCTGTGGTGCTGTGTTCTACATTTTTGTATATACATATATATATATATATATATATATATATATATATATATATATATATATATATATATATATATATATAAAGGACCCATTGCTGTCGAGTTTTAGCCAGTTCCTTGGCTAATAAACCTAGACTGCAGGAAGTGTGTTATTTTTTGGCATGCACTAAGTGAACCAGGGACAAACACTTCTATCTAATCTATCATATATAACTTTGACCTCTGTCTTATTTTGGGAACAGTGCAGAAGTGCAATGCAAAGTTATTTACTATGGATATGAGGGAACACTAATTCACAATTCTGTTGTCTTATAAACATGAAACAAACATAAACCTCACTGTTAAAAAAACAGTTCCTAGGAAACGTTACTTTATGTACTTTCATTTCTGTTGCATGAAACTTCTTCTGAACCTGTGATCTATGTTTGTTTTGTACTTAAATTTTTACAGATTTGTCAGATTTGGACTTTTAATTTATGCTGCTGTTTCATATATTGCTTCTAACACTGTGATATTTCAGTGAACTTCCCAAGTTCCAAGGTAGGGTGATCTCAGAGTATATATTAAGTGGCAGGAGTGTTTAATATTCACATACAGATTTGTTGAATCTCATTTAAGTGCTCACATATTTATGTGTCAAACACTTGTAAGATGTTTATTCATGCTGCCTTTATCTCAACAAATCTGCAGTGATGCCCTAACAAAGTTTCTAAATATATGTCTGTTATTTCAAGAAAACTATTTTCCACTTACAACCAGACATCTTAGGTGTGTCAGGACCATGGATTACATCTCAAATCTGTTGATTATTCAAACAAATGAATAAGGCATAGGTTCATAGGTTCATAGGTGACCACTAGGCTAAAGAACTTAAATGTCGCTTTTTAACCTAGCCATGCTTCTCAGATGTATTCAACAGGTTTTATACCACTCATTTTATAGTTAGTGTACTTTGGGTATATGTGATCGAGCATTTACAAACTTCCTTTTTCTAATAGGAACATAGGTGGCAAACTGGGGTAAATTTACAGTCCCCCATCCACTGATCCAAATTGCACTTGAATATGTGCAGAGAGGAACTCTGCTTTACATGGATGGTA